>NW_007252749.1:466733-494372 GCF_000164805.1 Carlito syrichta
GGTCGCCTGGGGGCGATCAGGGCGCCGCGCAGGGGTGGCCGGGCGCACGGTGACTGGTTGCCGCGGCGGGAGCTGCCTTCCGCCGAAGGGGCCCCGCGGGGTGCGTGGGGCCAAGCCCGAGCCGGGCTCAGCGTGGCGGCAGCCGAGCCCGGCGCTCCCCGGCTTCGCCTTCCGAAAGCGACAGGGGTCGCGTCTGCTCCCGCCACCCGCAGCCCCCAGGCGGTAGCAACTCCGAGCGCCTCCCGCCCCAGCCCGTCTCCTTCTCTCCCAGCGCGGTGCCACCGCGGTGCCCGGGCTGCGGCAGGCGCATGGACAAAGCGCACGCCGGGTTAAAATTCAACTTGTGACCTGTGACCCTGTGCGTCCTCCGGCTTTCTGACTTGAATGGGGAAACCGTGCTCGCTTCCTTCTCTGGACCTCCCCGGAGCGCAGAGATGGAGTCCTGCGCTGCCCTCGGGGGCCTCTCCGGTGCACCCTGCCGGGTTGTACCTGCCCCTGAGTGTGTGGGTTCTTTCCTGGCTCCCGGCGTCCAGTTGTGAAGGCGCTCGAGTCCCGCGACTCTGCAGAGGACACCCGTTAGTCCCTCTCCGCAGCGGCCGGGTTTAGGACCCCGGGCGGCCATTTGGAAATGGTGTGCTCAGACGAAAATGCTTTAGTCTCGTGTACCTCTAAACATTTTTCTTCCAGCGGATTAAACTGAACGGTGGGGCAAGGCAAAAGAGCATCCTGCTGTGAGTGCGGTGACAAAGCCGGTGAACTCCGTTTGAGGTTTTTAATTTGGAGAGACTGTGGGTGACTTGAACGCAGTCTGTTGGCGCCAGAGCAGAGGTGTGGTGGTGCCCATAGCAACCTTGCTTGGGGTAATAGTTGGAAAATAGAATATCATTGATTTTATGTTGGAAAATGTTGATTTGCAAGCTAGCAAATTAATAACAGTAGTTAAAGAGCTCAGAAATCCATGGTATAATCCATGATTTCACCCCCCGTATCATCATCTGCACTAAGCAGGGTAAATCCTTAGTCTATAAGAGCTAAACAGATGGCAAGCTATTAGAAATTATGGATTCCCCAAGTATGTCTGTTTTAATGTGATGAGCTCTTATATTGTCCCATTATTAGATCACAGTTATTAAACGTCCCAACTAACACGTTATGACTACGTTATGAGCAAAAAATCCAAGAAGACTACATACCTGAGGAATTGTATATGTGATGACTACTACTAATAGTAATAAAAATATTTCACGGATTGGGGTTTATATTAGCACTTAAATACTTCAGTCAGTTGTTGAGGGGAGCTGCTCCATCAGACAAAAATTTATTCTTAAAGTTTGCTTTTGTTTGCAGCCAAACTGCATTTGCCCTTCTCAGTGTGATTAGGTTCCTGCTACAGCTCAGAACAAGCTGGGTTAGAATGTGGAAAGATCTGAATAAATGCACCAGCACCTCACGCAAAGTCCGTAACATAGGGATGATGGGCTGCTGGCATCACCACTGAGCATAAAGCCAATATATATAAATATTATTCTCATCAAATATGACAGATTTCATCATTAAACTGATGAAAGAAAAGGTTCTAACTATGTTTCTTCCAAAACAAAAGTGTCTTTTAAAAAAGGCAGCTCAAGAATACTTATCTGCATCCTAGTTGCAAACCTGGCACTCGCTTTGGATGTGTCAGTTTACCTCTTTGGTCATCAGTTTTCCTTCATGCCCCATCAGGAGTTTGGATATGATGATTCTGGCACAACACAGCTTTAGCAGTCAATTAACTAAAGTTAAGACTCAGCTTTTAGTCACCTACTGGGAGATTTTCCAGATCACCTTTCTCCTAGTCTGTTTTGGTACCCTTTGATGTGCTGTAAAATGACTGACTGCTTTGACCCCATTAAAACATTTATCAAACTCGGTTGCTTTTGTTGCCCCAATGGTTGGATCTCCTTGAGGGAAGAGATCATTTCTCAGTTCTTCTTTGAATTCTCAGTGTCTGCCATAGTCCCTGACTCACAGTACAATAAAAAAAATAATGTAAGTTAGTGTAAATAAACTAAGGATGGCAGTAACTTCAGCAGTGTTAAAACATAGGGGTTTAGTGGTGAACTGAGGTAGTATTCATAGACTCAAAACATTTAAGCCTTGGAGGGGATGGCAGGGACAACATAGGCCAGTAGTTCTTAGGCTATTTCTTCCCCATACACTTGTGGGATTCCCACATGAACAGTAGCTCACCAAGGCTGTTATGTTTGACCAAGAGGGATTGGGCCAAGGGGAGGAAGGAAAGAAGATGCATCACAAAGTTTCCCGAGGAGCATCCCAGTGAATATGAATGTCCAATCCATAATTTTAGAGCTGCTGGTTCTTTTCTAGTGTATTCATTTTCCAAATGAAAAACATTAAAGAAGTGATGATAAGAGATACTTTCAAGGTTACTTGACTACTCAGTGTAGGTTTATATTAAAATTGAATTATTTTTGGTTGGTGCCCTTTGGCATCATACACTATCACATCTAGAGTCTTCAGGGCAAACGTTTTAGGCAAACAAATGAAAGCCATGGATTTAAATTAACATTTACTCTCCCCAAATTCAAAAGATAGGTCTCAAAGTAAGAAGTTCAGAAGTTGGCTCTAGAAACAAGCTCCAGGCTGGGCCCTGAAAGGATGAACGGGGTTATTTAAGACTTTCATGGCTCTGCGCGAATACAAAACTCTTTTTGATCTGCCATTAAGACCCGAGATTAACCCTGTAAAGGCCTCTGGGTGTTTGTGGCCATAGTAGGTTCCTGTTCACTCTGGTCCCAGTCCGTGATATTCTTCACTTATTGAGTGCCTGCTGTAAGCCAGACCCTTTTGTGGGATTGGTATACGTTTGGTATGCTAAAAAAAAACCACAATTCTACTTGCCTCAGTATTAAAACCCACTAGAGAAGGGAGATTAAATAATACACACACTTAGGCAAATCATTCATTCATTCAATATTAATTTGTCACCTACTATATGCAAGATGCTATAGAAATACCAGAAACAAAGTTTCTGTGCTTATGGTCCTTAAGAGTCTAATGGGGGAGAAAGATAACAAGTAAGAGATTCATTAATTAATTTAACAAATGATGTTGAGTGCCAGTGTTATGCCAAGCATTGTTTTATGCACTGTGGCAGTGCTAATGAATAAAATAAATAAAATCTAGTGGTATTTACAAGCTAATGAGAGTCACACAATGAACATATACATGTACAACTGTAAGTGCAAGGGAGAAGAAAAAAAACTGGATGAAGGAGAGGGCTAAAAATGCAGGCTGCTGTTTTAGATGTTAGTCAAGGAACACCCTCTTGAGTTTGGTGACATTTGAAAAACACCCCGTAGAAAATGGAGAAGTAAATGCTGTAGCTATGGGGGAGGGTGCTCAGGAGGAGGGACTCATATGTGCATACAGGGAATGTCAAGGTAGGTCAGTGTGAGAAGGTGAGCAGACGGACGGATGGTGGACAATGGGATGCATGAAGTTGGTACCCAGGGGTCAGATGATGTAACTCATCATTGAGAGTTTAGATTACTTGAACATATGAAGTGCGCTGAAAAAAATAAACATGTCATTGGGTTAGAGAATAATGGGGAAGGACCTATTTAGTTAGCATTGGTAAAGGAAGGCTCACTGAGAAAGCAAAATTTAAACTGAGTTTCGGTGTATTCAGTGAATAAGACCTATAGGAAAAGTATTTCATAGAGAGGAAGAGTATACATATAAGCAGTTCCACATTTACAACTTGACTACCATCAGGTTGATCTCTAGTTAATTTATAACTGAGAAAATGATCAAAAATTAAAATTACCAAGAAATAATAACACTCTTAAGTATGCATCCTGGGGTAGAAATGTGATTATATATGCCAAGAAAATCTATAGATCGGCTTTTTGCTTCTTTTTATTGCTAGGCTAAAACATCATAGATTATAATTAGATTTTCAAATATATACAGGGCACTGTAATTTATATGTCAGCATGCATAAATCTACATACTGAATATAAGTGGTCATAATGGGAGATATATTCCTTCTTAGTCTAATATTTTATGTTAGGCAGTAGTATAGGAAGTCATATATGTAATTTACCCTTGTGGCAAAGAGAAGCCACTGATAAGGAGATTGGTGTGGAATTCTTCTCTTCCAGACTTTAAAATGTTCACAGCAACTCTTCCCTACATGAGAGGTTAGTTTGCTCAGATTTCAATCTCTAAAACCAGGAATGACCTTCAGCTAAACTCAAGGGAACACAGCAGAATGCAAACCTTAATACCTAACACCTTCATAGTAAGGAACATGGAAATGCTTCACTATTTTAAAGACTGCATGGATTTAGGCACTTTCTTAAGTAGGAACTCCAAGGCTCACTCACTTTCCATCTCAAGGTCAAAGAAGGTAACACAAAAGAATTTTTCAGTATTTCATTTTTGCTTACCTCTCCCCCCCAATTTTAAGTCAAATGGCTTTTAAATAAGCATGGCTTATAAAGAAACAATACAAAACCAACTCTTGGAGAAAAAGGAATAATTAAAACATTTCTAAGAGTTAATGGAAATTATAAAATTTAAAATATTTGATACCTTCCTTATGACATGATTAGTAGCTTACAGTCTTCATTTAAGTGCTTATATAAGATAAAGTGTTGGTATTACTGTCATCTAACTTTTCTGTGAGTTAAATTCAATTTGGACAAATTGCAAAAATGGAAATGGAAATCTTTGTCTCTTGGCTTCTAAAATAAGTTGTAATTTAAAATATTGATTAAGCAAAACTTAGCGTGCTTTCCCCTTTTTAAAAAAAATCAAACTTTTGTTTTTTGGGGCTTTTTTTGAGTTGGAGTCTCACTGGGTTGCCCAGGGGGGAATGCAGTGGCATGCTCATGGCCACTGCAGACCTGCTAGGCTTAGGCGATCCTTCTGCCTCAACCTTCCAAGTAGCTGGAACTACAGATGCATGTCACCACACCTGGCTAATTTTTGTGAGTTATTGTAGAGATGAGGTTTCACCAAGTTGCCCAGGCTGATCTTGAATCCCTGGGTTCAGGCAATCCTCTCACCTCGGCCTCCCAAAGTGCTGGGATTATAGGCTGAGCCACTGTGTCTGACCCAAACTTTTGTTTTTTAAAAATTCTAATGTAAAACCAAGAGCTTTTATTTTGTGGATTTCAACCTTATGGAAAAAAACTCATGAGAACAAAAATTGAATGCAAATGAGAATCCCATGGGTACCACACTTTTCATAGAATTTGTAATACATTAAATATTTTCTCTTTTCCCTTTCCACTTTTCAAGGCATGCAGAGCTTATTACTTCATGTATCTTCCAATTCAAGCCTTGGGCAGCGTATAGCTTTTCTAATCAGCTCTATTCACCAGTTTTTATAAAATCAGTATTTGCCTGAAAATTGCTTTTGCTCACAGTAGAGACGGGCTTGCCCCTACTGTTACCCCAAGTTTGTGTGTGTGTGTGTGTGTGTGTGTGTGTGTGTGTGTGTGTGTGTGTGTTTTTTTGACATGGAGAGAGATTGAAGAAGAAGAAAATAAAAAGCAAGTTAGTCTTTGTGTTAGTTTCAAAATGTGTGCTGCAGTGGTTTTGATTGGAGAGGGAAAAGAAACGGGCTGACTATATGGTATGTCTCTTGTCCTGAAGCCTTCCCACATCAGCAGCCAGACATGTTTTAGTCTACAAACATTAAGTGCTTGCGTGCTCTCATTTTCTTTGGATTCCAAAACACATTTTAAAATTTATTTTAATTGGATTTTTAATTTTTTTGTAAATCAACGAGTGCTTCCATTTGCACCATTTGAATACAGCACTCCACTAGTCAGAAGTTTGTCTTTTGTTTGTTTGTTTGTTTAATAATGAAAATTGCAAAGAGGACCCACATCTCTGAAGAGTTTATTTACTAAAAAAAGGTATTTTATACTTAAGAAGAGTTTTATTTCTAGCTTTAAAATTTAAAAGTGACTGGGCACGGTGGCTCAAGTCTATAATCCCAGCACTTTGGGAGGTCAAGGTGAGAGGATTGCCTGAGACTAGGGGTTCGAGACCAACCTGGGCAACTTGGCGAAACCTCGTTTCTACAATAAAATAAAACAAAAATGGACATGGTGGTGCGCACCTGTAGTTACAGCTACTTGGAAGACTGAAGCAGAAGGTTCGCCTGAGCCCAGCAGGTCGAGGCTGCAATGATGGTGAAGGTGCAACTGTACTCTAGCCTGAGCAACAGAGTGAGACTTCAATTCAAAATTTTAAAAAATGCCATTAAAAGAAATCCAAAAAATTGATGATAAAACTTCCAGAAAAAGAAAGTATATTTGGTGAATATCCCTAGTTTGGTATGTCAGCTGTCCAAGCCCTGAGGTATATTTGGTGTGCTCCTGTCATTTATGTAATTAATGCTCTTGCTTCTAGGGTGTTTTTAAAGGGGTTACAACTAGCTTTATGTAACAGTGATTAAAAAAAGATAAAATAGTGGGAGTCACAAAATGTCACAAGACGTAAGCCCCCAAGTTAGATGAAGAAAACATTAAATCACAGCTGGGTCTATTGAACAATAATGAAAAAATGTGGGAATATGATTGAGGGATTGTTAAAAGTGAATTCTAAGAAAAATTGGAAAAGAACAGTAATTGTTGGTGGATTATTGAATCAACAAATGTTGATGGATAACCTGAAATCCAAAAAGATGATGAAGGTGTTTTAGGAAACTATAGGCAATCTATTTGTTGTCTTCTGGCTTATGTATGCCCCAAAATGGTAGGATAGTTCGACATTGGCAAATAGTTTACTGTAGTTCTTTATATTAATAGATAAAGGAGAGAAACCATATCTTCTCAGTATATATTGATAAAGGCATCTGATGAAAGGTAACATCTAATTTCAAAACAGACACTTTTTAGTAACCTGTAAGTAGGGGACTTCCTTAACTTGATAAGGACTAGGTATCTGATGCCAGTGTTAAAATATTATATTTAGAGGTAAAAGATGAAACATTTTTATTAACATAAGAACAGTACAAAATGTTGAATCAATGTTATAATATAAAAATAATAAGTATTAAAACATGAAAGAGAAACTGTCAGAATTACCATTTTCAGATTATTTGATTATCAACTACAAACCTATTAGAAGACATAAGTGAACTGGGCACAGTGGCTCACGCCTGTAATCCCAGCATGTTGGGAGGCGGAGGCGAGAGGATTATCTGAGCTCAGGGGTTAGAGACCTGCCTTAGCAACATGGTGAGACCTCATCTCTACAATAAATCAAAAAATCAGCTGGGCATGATGGCACATGCCTGTGATTCCAGCTATTTGGAAGGCTAAAATGGAAGGATCACCTGAGCCCAGTAGGTCGAGGTTGCGGTGGCCATGAGCATGACACTGCACTCCAGCCTGGGGCCCAGAGTGAGAATCCAACTCAAAAAAAAAAAAAAAGGCATAAGTGGATTTGCTAGGGTTATACAATTATTGATGTGTACCAATCAATAATTCTATTTCCAAGTAGTATCTGAATAATAATTATATCCAAATAATAAGTTTAAAAATTTAATGAAAAACTAATTTGCAATAAAAATAGGACTACGACAGCAAAGATTAATATTTTTTTGAATGCCTACTATATGTCGTGTCAACTCTGTATTTAGGAAGGGAAGATACAGAAGTAAACAAGATAGACAGATAGTGATGGTTGTTATGTCAGACAAAATATTTACATTGGCAAACAAATCTTATTCCAGATAGTGATTGTGCAGAGTAGAAAAGTCAACAGTGGAATGGAACTGAGTGCATTTTACACTGATTCTGAAAGGGCTGTCTGAGGAGGTGACATTACAGCAGAGACAGCCTTGCAAAGATTTGGAAGAGGAAAATTTTGAGAAGGGGAAAGAACAAGTGCAAAAGTGATTGTCTTGATAGTTACAAGCAATATTAAGAAGTAACCAGAACATAGAAAATGAAGAGGAGGCCGGACACAGTGGCTCACATTTGTAATCCCAGCTCTTTGGGAGGCAGAAGTGAGAGGATTGTCTGAGTTGGGGTTCGAATCCAGCCTGAGCAACATGGCGGCGAGACCTTGTCTCTACAATAAATCAAAAAACTTATCCAGGCATGGTGGTGCATGCCTGTGGTTTCAGTGACTTGGAAGGCTGAGGCGGAAGGATTGCCTGAACCCAGTAGGTCAAGGCTGTTGTGGTTGTGAGTGTGCCACTGTACTCCAGCCTAGGTGACAGAGTGATTCCGACTCAAAAAAAAAGAAAAGAAAAGAAAATGAAGAGGAGACTGGAACAGAAGGATAGAGGGTGGTAATCAGGTAGTAATACCTATTTTGCAAGGTTGTGATGAAGATTAAATGAGATAAGAGAAACGCTATATAAACTGTAAAATTACATTCTAACACTATTTTCTCCACGTTTTTATTGTACCTTAAGTCATTTCTGGAGTATTGCATTGTTTGGGAAGCCGCATAGTACTGTGTGCGAAAACATGCACCTGGAGCCATCCTGCCTGGATTTGAGTCTCAGCTTTCCTACTGAATAGTTGTGCAAATTCCCTCCAATTTACTTGATCCAGTCTCGGTTTTCTTAACTGTAAAATGGCAAATGGTAATAATAGCACTTGCTCCATGGAGTTGTTAGATTTAAATGTGTTAGTATATGTATAAAGTACACAAAACAAGGTTGACACACAGTAACCTTCCACAATGATAATTATTTCATCTCTAAGTCCTGAACATCTTGTGCTCCTACCCCGCGGCTAGGAGGCAAGGTCAGACAATGCTTACTGCCTTCAGGCTACACTAAGAGGCAGGGGCGCTGTTTATTTTGGTATTCTTCAGAAGCAAGAAGCATTTGGAGATGCCTGGAGGACTGAAAAAAATTGTCGTGTGTACTTACCTAATTTGCCAACACTTCCCAAATCGTGTATTTCTTGAGGCTTCAATTAACACTTTTTAAATAATTCTAGTAGAACACTAGCTAAATAAGGTGGAAATCAAACTTCTACCTGGCTGTCACCCTAAAAACATAAAATGTGTATATTTGTCTTTGTGCACTCATTGCCTATCACAGTGCTTAAAAGATAAGAACTCAAATCTTTGCTCAAAAAAATTTGTGGTTTGTCTTCAAAGATTGCACAGTTTTAGGGGTAAAACTAGGTAAATGAGCAGAGGCTGTAAGTTGACAGATTTTTACTCAAGAAAAAATTTTCCTACATCTATTGTTTAAAATTAGATTCAGTGCCTTCTGGGAATTCGTGAGCATCCTATTAGTGGAAATGTACAGGCAGAAGTTGAATGACAAATTGTAAAAGTTGGAATAGATGGACTTCACAATTCAGTAATAGTTTAGGACAGGAATTAGAGTTTGTATAGATATTCAGTGCTCTTTTTCTAATGCAAGATAATCATATACAGATATCAAATGTGTACTTAATAGTTGACTGGGATAAACATAACCAAGAATGAGTTTTAACTTTTTATTTTAGTGCTATTTAGTTATAAAACATCACATGATGATGAAAGAGGTGAACATGTGGCAGTTAGGGGTGTGAGTTTTTTGGATCCAGATGGCTGGATCCCAATCTCGACTTGTACATGTAACCTTGATCTGCAACTACCTGTGTAACCTTGACCTGTTATCCTTTCTGTACTTTTTGCTGTTGTTTGTTAAATTGAAAGCAATTATGGTGTTTGTCCTGTAAGGTTGCTGTAAAAATTATCTGAGAAAACACATGCAAATGCTTACAACACTGCCAGATCCACAGTAAGTGCTCAATAATGATTACTCCCTACCTTTTCTTTCCAAGACTATGCGTTATCCTCAGTGCAATAAATAAAAGGCACATGACCTTTAGATTTAGACAAATTGGATTTGAGCTGCAATTTTACCTCTTACCATCTATGGAAGCTTAGAATATTGCTACTCTCTCCACAGTGTATTTTCTTCATCCTTAATGTAGGAATAATGACTCCCACTTTGCATGACAATACATTCCTTTAATTCTTCTTTCCTTTGCTTAGCCATTCAAGGAAAAGTGAATGATATCCTACTGCCTATAGGAATATGAAATATAAAAAGCAACAGAAAGGTAGCTTGCGTAAACAAATACAATCATGGGCCACACAATGACACCTTGGTCAATGAGGGGCCACTAAGACAAGTGATCCCATATGATTATGATATCATGTTTTTACTAGGGATAGAGCTGGCAGTCTAGGGATAGAGATAGCAGTCTAGGGAAGAAGATAGCTATTAAGCAGATAATTTATGATAACATATTTTGAGTATGATTATAGTAACTTACAGACATTGAACATTTCCTATTATAGTCAGACATAGTGCTTAGAACGCTTCATATTTCATTTCAATTAATTGTCACAACAAACCTATAAGGCAGGCACTATTTTAATTTTGAAGAATTAGGAATTGAGTCATAAAGATGCCAAATAAAGAGGAATAGAGCTCAGGCCAGTTGATTTAACCTTGGGCTTAATCGCTACACTACACTGTCAAGAGCAAGTGCAGAGGTCTGCGATATGGTCTGTAGGAACATGAACTTGTAAGGAACAATAGAGGCAGAGGTGTGTGCAAAGACTTTAAAGAAAAGACAGGTAGGAGAAACTTCAGGAAAATATGTTGCTGCAGCCAAAAATGACAGAACTTTATCCAGTGCTTATGAGAGGAACATGTACGAATGTTGATAAAGATTAATTTAAATCATATATTAACGGTCTAGCAGATGTTTAATAAATGGTCCTAATTTTTTTTTATTTTTTAATTTTTGAGTGAGAGTCTCACTCTGTGGCCCAGGTTGAGATGCAATGGTACGCAAACGGTCACTGCAACCTTGACCTCCTGGGCTCAGGCGATTCTTCCACCTCAGCTTTCCAAGTAGCTAGAGCCACAGGCGCACACCACCACGACTGGTTAATTTTTCTTGATTTATTGTAGAGATGAGGTCTCATCAAGTTGCCCAGGCTGGTCTCTAACCCCTGGGCTCAGGCATTCCTCCCACCTCAGCATCCCAAAGTGCTGAGATTACAGGCCACTGCACCAGGCCTGGTTCTGCTTATTAATAGTTGTTAATTTCTCAGTACTAAAGGTAAAATACCTATAGATAGTGTGTTAGGGTTTTCTAGAGAGACAGAATCAATAGACTATATAGATATAGACGTATGAGACGGGATTTTTTAAGGGAACTGAATCACATGATTATGGAGGCAGAGAAGTCCCACAGTTGGGAGATGGTGAGCCAGAGAACCAGGGAAGCCAGTACTGTGACTCATTCCAAGTCCGAAGGCCTTAGAACCAGGGAAGCTGATGGTGTCACTCTCAGTTTGAAGGGCAACACCTGAGAAGAGTCCTGAGAATTCAAGGATTTACTATTGTAAAATCCTGGAGTCCAAAAGCCAGAGAATCTGGAGTTTTGATGTCCGAGGACAGCAGAAGAAAAGTTTTCTAGCTCCAGAAAAAAAGCGTGCAAATTTACCTTTCTTTTGCCTTTTTGTTCTATCCATGCTCTTAGCCAGTTGGAATGTGCCTGTCCCTGTTAGGTAGGGAGGATCTTTCTTACTCAGTCCGTTGACTCAAATGCCAGTCTCTTCCAGAAACATCCTCGTAGACATACCTAGAAATAGTGCTTTACCAACTACAGTAGCTTTTTCTTGTTCAAGGAGAATATATTTCTTGACCCCCAGTAGAAGTCTGAAGCCAAGGCTGATACTAAAATCTATTTATACTATATTTCCCCCCCTTTCCAGTAATGGGTGGGTATTATGTAACAGGACAAAGGAATGAGTCTTATTCTGGATGGAATGAGAAGGCAAGAGCATTCCTCACACTGCTACTCCAAGTGAGCACATCTTAAAACTTCTGGAATTTTCCATTTAGTATTTTTGGGTTGAAGGTAACCAAAACTGCAAAAAGTAAAACCAGGGATAAGGGGGGATTACAGTATCTTGGTATCTTTTAAAACAGTCAAACTGACACGTAAAATTAACTAGCATAGATAAAATTATAAGAAAGTACCAGCAACATTCTGTTCCTTCTTTCTAGGCTGTATCAGTGAACCAAGATATAATGATTAAGGCATTCAGATTATCTTTCAGTGGTCTATAATGCACAGACAAAGCTTCTTTATGAACCTGGAATTTTGACATGCTTACTTAAGGGAATGAAAGATGGTAATAGCGCCCCAGGTCTTCTTCCCTTAAAGGAAAGAAGTCTTTCTTTAAAATTGAGTTTTTAAAAATATTTTATTTTAAAGATGTGGGGTACAATTCAGGATTAAGTATACAAGTGGACATCGTACAGATAAAGTTTGGGCCTCCCTTTGGTCCCCGCTTTGCCTGGTTTGAGATAAGATACAAAGAAGTCTTACAGTCTTTGCCTCCAAATGAAAAGAGGGGAAGGGATTTGGGAATGTAAGACTCTGAATTGCAGGCATGAAGAGAAAACTGTGACATAATTTTTTTTCTTCAAAATTAGTTATAAGTGTCCTGAAGGACATAAACACACTCTGCTTACCCATCATCATTAAAATGCATGCCTTGAAGCTTTAATATGGATTTCAGTAGTTCAAGTAATGCCATATTTGTCTAGCATTAAACGTGGAAGAGATATTCTACCTAAGCAAAACCTACAAATATCTGAGGTTTACCCTTTAGGCCAAAATTTTTATTTTTAACCATTATTAGCCTAAACATACAGGATTTATTTCCTTTTCTTTTTGAGTACAACAAAGGTTCTCTAGAAAATGGAATTTTGTCAAGAAATAGTGAAGGATAAGATACACAGAGCAAAAAAGTTTGATGAGCATTACTGATTTTACTTATTTAATAACTCAAAGGAAAATTTTGAATTATCCCAGCTTCTCAGACTTATTTTAGTTAGCAGAGTTTGACAGATACATGCCTCAGGATAAATGAGATATTCTGTGACCAGGCAGGCATTAATTTCTTTTGATGTCACATACTTTTTAAATATTGTTTGAAAATATTGCTTGGTATCCAAATGATAACTATCAGTAGAAAAATGTTAAGATAGATACATGCTATAGATTGTGTGTTTTTATTTTCTTAAAATATGTTGAATGCCTAACCCCCAAGGAGATGGTACTTGAAATAGGACCTTTGTGAGGGTAATTAGGCTCCCAGGAGGCCAAATGGTGGGACCCTCATAATAGGATTTCTTTCCATATAAGAAGAAAGAGACCAAAGCCTACTCACCTAATAGAGTAAGAGATTGTGTTTCCAGTTGGGAAGACAGACTTTGAAAGGATTTTTGCAGTCTGGTTAATTTTTGGTACTAATTTGTACATCTGAGCAACGACAGTTATGCGTTATTCAATGATGGGAATATATTCTAAGAGAAATATATTATTAGTTGATTTCATAGTTGTAGGAATGTCATAGAGTGTACTTAAACAAACCCAGATGGTATAGCCTACTGCACACTTAGGTTATTTGGTATAGCCTAACTGCCTGTAGGCTATAAATCTGTAAGCTTGTTACTATGCTGGATATTGTAGGCAATTGCAACACAATGGTAAGTATTTGTGTATCTAAACCTATCCAAGCATAAAAAAGTTATAGTAAAAACATAGTATGATAACCATATAGGATCACCGTTTGTTGTTGCTCATATTTCAAATTAAAATTCAATTTAGGCCACGTGTGGTGGCTCAACCTGTAATCCCAGCACTTTGGGAGGCTGAGGTGAGAGGATTGCCTGAGTCCAGGGTTCTAGACTAGCCTAGGCAACTTGGTGAGACTTTGTCTCTACAATAAATCACAAAAACTAGTCGGACGTGGTGGTTTGCGTCTGAAGTTTCAGCTACTTGGAAGGATGAGGTGGAAGGATCGCCTAAGACCAGCAGGTGGAGGCTGTGGTGGCTGTGAGTGTGTCATTGCACTCCAGCCTGGGTGGCAAGAGTGAGACTTCAACTAAAAAAAAAAAATTCAATTTAGAGATTAATTTAAGTGACTCTCTAATATGGCAGACTGAGCAAACACAGAATCTTTTTACATTACAAACATCAAGATGCTCTAGATAAAATTTACCAATTAAAAAATGATCTGTGGTTTAAATTACAAAGGGGGAAGTATAATCTCCAGGTGACTGTAATTAAAAGGAAACTGAAGGCTGGAATGGTGCGTGTGTGACCTGACACTTTGGTAGAAGTAAAGAAAGTGAGATAAAGAGGGAATAAGTGGTCCCAGACTTAGAAATTAGCCCCATGACTGAGGCAATGCAGGAAATTGTGGTGAGACATTAGGTCTGCCATGTGCCCATAAACCAAAGTGTATTTCTTAGCTTGAAATCTGAACATATGCTACTCACATGGTTCAGGAAACCATCTCTCAAGAAATGTACATAAAATGAGTCCTAGACCAGGTGACTAGATAGGGGTAAATGAAAGATAGCACCCTTAAGAAACATTTAGCTACACTGGTTTCTTATAGAAGAAACAATTCTTGCCCAATGTGCACATAATTAAACATTAAAAAACACATGAGAAAGAAACAGAACATAGGATTGAGTCAGTGCACCCAACAAATCAATGCATGAATGATCCCTGTGTTTCAGACAGAGGGAACATAAATTTGAAGGGCAGAGAGTATATTTGAAAAAACAGAAACATATAAGAAGTCAGATACTATAAGGTAAGCCTAGTTATAATGATTTAAAAGTATGTATTGTAAAATAATAGAATCTATAAAGTAAAAACATGATACTGAAATAATATGCAAATTCTGAAGATTATTGAAAAATATGAGAAAAAATTGAAAGATATTTTTTAATAAATAAAAAGACATTCAATTTTCTATTAAAGTTTCAAAATGCTTTGAATTTTCTATTTATAAAGATATTGTGCACTCAAATACAGAGGAAAACACCACTTAAATAATACCATTCTCATTTTAACTGATACTGTAAACTTATTTCTGAAATGTCTGTTGAACTTAAAAGGAAGTTGCTGTGGATTAAGCGTTAAAACAGGCAGGTTTATGTTTGTTTTTACTTTTCAGAGACATTAATCTGGTCATGTCATCCTTTGCATTAAAATCTTCAGTGGTTTCCCATTGTCTAACATCCTTAATAGGGCTGGCTTGCTAGAATTGGGTCCATGTTATCATCTCCAATTTTCCCTCTCACCATTTTGGTAAGGCCAGTACTTTGAGTTTTTTTTCCCCCTCCATTTAAAACATACCCTTCTCTTCCTGAATATACTCTCGCCTTGCTTGGAAATGCTTTTTCCTCGGAAAATAACTTGTCATGAACTTCATTCAGCCTTTCCCAAATGCCATCTTTTTCAAGTATTGTCCATCATATCTAAATCGTCTTCTTTCCCTATTCTCATCATTCTTTATTCTTTATCTCAGCTTCATTTGCTTTTATAGCATTTCATTAACTGACCATATGGCAAATGTTTATTTGCATTTAACCTTTTCCCTCTACTCTTTATGTTCCAAATACTAGAACACAGCCTGGTACTGTATAGGTGTTCACTAAACATTTGTTGAAAAAGAGAATAAACTCAGGGTCTTAGTGATGTAGTTCGTGGTAAGGCTCTTCTCTACCACCTCTTCCCTTTTCCTGGCAGATGATTGCGTGTCTTCTGTCACTCAGAGCCCAGATTCCTCAAGAAATCTTTTCTTGTTCCTTCGCCCAGATTCCTCAAGAAATCTTTTCTTGTTCCTTCAGCCTAGGTTAGATCCCTGTTTTTGTTTCCAAAGCATCTTGTAATACTGTTTTTGTAAATTCATTCAATTATCACTCAACAAATAGATTTTCTGTCCACTGTGTTCTAGGTCTTGGGGATGCAACAGTGAATATAACAGACATACCCTCAACTCTCATGATACTTCTAGTGGGGTGGGGGATAAGGGCAAACAAGTAGTAAATAAACAAGTAAATACATAGCATTTCATAAAATTATAAGTGGCATGAGGAAACATGAAGAAGGCTTGGTGGGGGGGTGGCAGAACCAGGGAAGTGAGGATGGGAATTGGTCTCTCACTTAAAGAGAGTCTTTAAGGAGATGAAATGTTAGCCATAGAAGATAATTGGGGAAGAGTGGTTCAGTCAGAATAAATAGCACGTGTAAATGTCCTAAGGCAGATGTTCTAAAGTGTTGGAGGAACAGCAATGAGCCTAGTGTTGCTGGAGCAGAGTGAACAAAGAAGGGTAAGGGCAAGAGATGAAGTTAAAGAGAGAGGTGGAGGGAGACAGGGAGAGAGAGTGAGGGAATGAACTGGGGCCTGCATGAGGCTGAGGATTACTATTTTAAAAACTTCAGCTTTTATTCTAAGATACTAAGCCCCAGAAAGGATTTTTAAGAAGTGATGTGATCCAATTTAGGATTGAAAAATCTCACTCTGCTATGTTGACTGTAAGAAGTAGAGTAGACAAAAATATTAGTCAGAAAGCTATTAAAATAATTCAGGTCAGCAATGATAATAGTTGGGATCAGCGCAGTAGTGGTCAAATTCTGGATACATGTGGAAGACTTAGTCAATAGAATTTGATGAAAGATTGAATATAGGGTATAAGAAAAACAAAGCAATCCTTGAGCCAGGTGTCTGGCCTGAGTGTCTGGAAAAATGAAGCTTTAACTTACTGAGATTGGAAAGACTATAGGGGTTATGACTTGGAGGGATATAGATTTTTGGACATGTTGATATATCAGTTGGGCACCCAAATTAACAGTTTGAGTTAGCATCTGCATATAAAATTCTGAAACTCAAAGGGAAAAGTCCAGAACAGAGATATAAATATGAGAATTATCAACATGTAGATGATATTTAAAGCCATCTGGAAAATAAAAAGACATGTTTGAGGACTAAGTACTGGGTATTTTCAACACATAGGTTGAGAAGATGAGCCAGGAGGAAAACCTAAAGAGTGTAGTGATCAGAAGCTAAATAAATGAATATTTAAAGAAGATAGTAGGGATTATGTGTGTGAAATACTGATAGGTGAGTTAAGATATCACCTGAGAATTGACCCTTATATCTAGCAGTGTAGAGGTTATTGGTGGCCCTGACACTTTGTTGAAATAATGTGTAAAAGCTTCATTGAAGTAGGTTCAACAGAGGATGGGAACAGATATGTTAAAGACAATATAAACAACTTTTTGAAGAAATTTTGCTTTCAAGAGGAGCAGGGAAATAGGATAGTAATTAAGAGAGATATAGTACCCAGTATGTTTGAAATTCCCATGTCCATAATAGTGGAACTATGCCTTGTGGCGATGACTGTGTCGATTCGGTTGTCTACACTATACCTAGTACAATACTTGGCCTAAAGTAAATACTCAATTACATATTTCTTGAACAAATAAGTGCCATTTCAGTTAACATTATTACTTAACATTTGTAATTGTTTAGAAATATTTTCGATAGATGCTGCTTTTTCTTTTAAATTGACAAGAATATGTATTTTGACACTGGTTAAAAAAGCAGTGATCACAGGTCATACAGTCATTTCATATCTACTCAGCAATTCTTCAATCAAAAAAAGTTCTTATGCTAAGAAACTTTTATTTCAGAAGATTTGATAAATTAATTTGCTCAAGATATTTAGTATAAGTAACTTTAATAATTTAAAACAGGGTTTTTCAAATCATAGAAAAAATATATTTTTCTTCAGCAAAGTAAGGTTTGATTCAAGTTTGGAGAGCATTAGATTCCATTAAAATAGATTGCTCATAGTATCAGAGTTGTGTGTGAAAGGTTAATACATTGCTAAGTGATGGTACATATTTATTTGATGGATTACATTTATGTGATATGAAAGTGAACAATTGTGATACAATAGATAATAAGCTTGATATTTAGAGAGCTACAGAGATGAAGGAAGTCATAGAAGATAAGGTGAAACATGTAGTTTGCAGATAAATAGGGGTGTTTAGATTTTTTGATGTTAAATAGAGAGTGTTTGAAAACTTTGAGCAGGGAAGTGAAATAATCAGAGTTGTATAGTTATTAATAATGTGAAAATTGGTTGCAGGAATGGATATGGGGAAGATCAGTGCTTTACAAACATTACTCCTTAAGATTTTATGAATGCTGCTTGAACAAAAATTTCATGGTAAAATAACTTGGGAAATACTAGGTTTCCCAAACACTGGGTTAAACACAGTTGAATATGTTTCTTTACTGTAGACTATATTTGGTGAATCTCCAAGTGGTATGGAATATGCAGACCATGACACTCTTTGTTCACAGAACCCTATTATTCTTTGGAACAGTTTGAGGATTTTGTACTACATTATTATAGTAATCTAGATGCTCTGACCTTAACTTGAGGAGGAATTATGGGAATGGAAAGGAAGAAAGAGATTACTAGGCATTCCTTATTGATTAACAGATGGTGAAAATAAGTAAAGAAAAAAGTCAAAGGGGAAATATGTTGGTTCACAAAGTTGATGACTTTAGCATAGCACTTAATGAGCTTTAAGATGCTAGGAGGACAACCAGGTGTAAATAGGGGTTCTGATGTGGAAAAATTGCTTAAGACTGGAAGCAGGTTTCAGAAGTACAGACACCATGATAGGGAATCATCTTAGAATAATTAAAGATGTATAAAAACATTGCAGAAGTAATATTTATAGATTTTTTTTAGAAAAAAAGGCAGGACAGAGCAAAAGACTACTTAAAGGAAGGATATGGCAACAAGTACTTGAAAGCAAGTGCTTTTCATTTGGCTAGTATCATTATAAGTATTCAGCCTGAGATATAAAAAGAAAATCAAGTGAAAGATGTTTTTCTGCTCAGCATATTCACTCACTAATGCAGTAAAGTGTGATGTCTCCTTCTGAAATCCTGATATACACAGGATGCTTGGGCAGTCAGTGATTTTTTTGGCAGGCCAGAAATTCCACACTGTTTTAACTTTCTCTTTTCTCCTGTGGGTATTGCCTCATGATCTGTTGTGTTGACATCAGGACTACAATCCAAAGTTCTCTACTCTTTTCCTCCACTTTCTCAGAGGTCTACAGTCTGCACCGTTTTGTGAACCACCTTTCTCAAAGCACCATTTTTTTTCTTCTTAGAACTGTGCTTGTCAGCACTTGCAGGTGTATTATGGAATGTGTAGGAATTTATAAAATGGCTGAAAGATTGAAAAGCATCATCACTGGAAACCAAACCTTTAAGAAAATTGGAAAACTGAGATTAAATCAAGGACAACACAATATGTCCCTTGTTGTATTTATAGCCTTTGCCTAATGAGGTCTACCTGCATTTATGTTTAGAAAGAAATGCACAGAGCAAAATATGTAGATACATTTTCAAGGTCAGAATGTGGAGTTTGGAAGAGAAATATGAAACAGACGGTAAGCTCATAGGAAAATTAAGTCAGCCAGCTTTCCCCAGATGGTCACCTTTATACTGTTTTTTGTAGCTTGTGAATTAGGCACCTGTGTTTTCTTCAACTCACTCCCTGCCATGTGAATTCATGCATTTGACATTTTAATTGCAAATAAAAACAATAAATCCTGATGTTTTTACACCAAGAAACCCATGTGTTTTATTCGTATTTTTACTTGGAATGAAATTGATATTTTAGAATTTCTAAAATGCTTATTTGAATGTTAACAGTTTACTAGCCGACATAGTAGAAATGCAGGTATAGTGGTTGAACTCACATAAAGGATTTCGTTGTGCATTTTTCTGGAGACTGGCTTGGGTAAACTTTAATATCTTTTCCATTTAAAAATATGTATAGTGTATATTTTCAATAGAATGTATTTTTAAAAGGAGATTAATGAGAAGAATAGCCATATTGCTTTTATATCTAATTCAGTTAAAAATGTTCCTTGAATGTGATCACAATGTTAGGTATATTTGCCCATCCTCATCCACATACATGAGAAGAACATAAAGCCTTTTATATAAACAATGATTTTTCGAAATAATGTGCTTTCCTCAGTCACTTCTTTCAAACTTCTTTGGCATTTGAATTGGCATTCTATTATGGAAGTGTCAGATAAAAATAGTAGGGCTGCCCCCCGCATGAGTGCTTAATAAACAAGCATAATAATTTCCTTTCTCTTCAGCATTGTTTATGTGCATTAATAAGTGTTGACATTGAGATGTACATAGAAAAGAATGGATTCCTAAGAGAGACATATTAATTTTTTCTCTTATCTTTTAGAGATACCCTTAATAAATATAACAGAAAAATAAGTAGGCTTAAAAGATTAATAAAATGTGATGAAGTATTTGCACCTAAGCTAAGATATTCAGTGTATATATAATTAAAGATAAGATAAAAAAAAATTCTCAGTGAATTATGGCAGGCATGGCTTATGTTAATACCACTTGAAAAATAATGCCTTCCAAATTAAACTTGCTTATTTATGAGTAATTTGCCTTGCATTAAGAAAAATGTGAATTAAGTACTAGGCTCTTATCTTGTTCAAAAGATAAAACAAAGCTGAGCTTATTTTATTTAATCTTCTCTCAAATGGAACAAAACCAAGCTATTTACTACAAATGCAAAACCTTGTTGAACAAGCCATTTCAAGTTTATTGCATTTGCTTGTTTATTCTGAGTCAATTAGATCCTAATGACTCACCAACTAGAAAAGGTACAAGTATAATTTTAAGAACATCTAGTGGTCTACGGGATTAATTTTTTTTCATTTGACAAGAAAAAATGTACTAAAATATAACAGTTGCTGCATCTCTTTTTATGCAATTAAATGTCACATATAAAAATCTTAAAATGAACTGTCATGCTTTGAGTCTGCAACCCAGTCTCCAGTAGCATGTGCCTGTACTCTCAGCTATTGGAAGGCTGAGGTGGGAGGATCTTCTGAGTCCAGGAATTTGAGTACAGCCTGGGCAAACATGTAGATAAACTTGCATCTCCTAGAACCTTTTTATATTTATTTATTTATTTATTTATTTATTTATTTATTTAAGTTGGAGTCTCACTCTGACGCCCAGGTTCGAGTGCAGTGGCACGCTCACAGCCACTGCAGCCTTGACCTGCTGGGATCAGGCGATCCTTCCACCTCAGCCTTCCAAGTAACTGGACCTACAGGCATGTGCCACCACACCTAGCTAATTTTTGGGATTTATTGTAGACATGAGGGCTCACTATGTTGCACAGGCTGGTCTTCAATCCCTGGGCTCAGGCAATCTTCTCGCCTCCACCTCCCAAAGTGCTGGGGTTACAGACACGAGCCACCACTCCCAGCTCCTAGAACCTTTTTAAGATTACATTTACAAAAAAATTTTAGATACAGTTTTATATATACAAAAATACAAAGATTGAATTGCAGTTACAGAGTCAATGAACAGTCTTTGAGTAGTGTGTGTTGAATAGCATTGAGCAAAGCAAAGTTACTCGTAATTCCTCCGTCTTCTGGACAGGTATTTTCTCTTAGCTCATTTACTTATTCAATAAATATTTAATGAGTACCTGCCATGCTATGGATCTTAATTTGAGCATCAAGAGAGAACAAAAAACAATCTTGGTTCTTGTTCTCCTGAAGCTGACTATCTAGAGGAGAGAGACATTAATCAAATAAATATGGTGGTAAATGTAAAATTACAATAATAAGCCCTAAGAAGCAAAGATAGATGCTACTATGAAAGAACATCACATGTTAGGCATTGATATAATATTATATATCTAATAATAATACTAAGTACCTAATAAATGTTACTCTAGAGAAAACTTCCTTGAGGAAGAAATGTTTGACCTGAGATCTGAGACATGAATAAGCATTCAGTGATAAAGAATGTAAAAGAGAGTCTCACACAAGGAAACACAAGGCTTTTTGACAAGATCGATCATGCCAGATAGAAAAGAGTGAACGTGTAATAAGAAATAAAAGGTTAAAGAAGAACATTGTTCCAGAAAGTGCTGGACTAGTTGATAGGATCTAGAAAGACCTTATCTTCTATGTAAAGTAATTTAGTCTCATTCTAAGATCAATGGAAAGTCATTGAAGTGTTTTAAAATAGGACAGTGCTTTAGGAAAAAAAAATAGTGGCTTTGAATTAAAAATTGATTCTCATATGAGCCAACAAGGAAGCAAAAAGATTCACTGGAAACTATTGCAGTTGTCCAGGCAAGTGATGGTGACTTACCTAGGGAGGAAGAGTGGTGAAGATAGACTGGCATAGAGTCTTCTCTCTCCGGTAATTCCTTTATTCCCTGATAATAAATTCTTATCTTTCCCAAATTATCCCTTTGATTAGAACCCTAGGCCAATTATATTATGTCCTTTGACACAGTTTCTTTATATGTAAAATGTAGGGCATAGAACATAATAGTCACTGAGAACTCTATGATACTAATTCACTCCTCCGAAAGCAATCACTTTCTGATAGAAATCAAGCAAATTAGCACTTTTCACTTACCTGTAACCTATCTATGGTATGAATAGACACATAGATATCTAATTCTGATAAGGCATACTCCTCACACTATTGGGCATATTTAAAACATGGCATTTATTTAGATTATTTTCATTACCCTTTCTCCTGGGTCAATTTTTTATTAGAACTCTTATTTCAAATATACATATATTTACCTTTTTAAGATTATATTTACAAAAAAAATTATATATATATATGTATGTGACTATCGTTACAAAAATTAACATTGATGTAGTAGACATATGAGTATTGATTTAGAAAACGTTGAATCATTCTTGCGATTGGTACACATCTGTGTATACAGCAACTTATTTTTAATTAGGCCTAAATGACAAAAGCAAGTCTGGATATTTTTAATTAAATATTGAGTAGTATAGTGGAGAAAGTACTGACTTGGGATTCAAAGTATCTTAGTCCTAGTGCTGACTTTATCAATAATATCTCAGATTAAGTACTTAGAAATGCTCGACCTTTAGATCATGGGAACTAATTTTATTTTACTGGGTTTTGGTTTTCTTATCTACAGATATATGGGGACTGATTTGATTACCATTAGGGTACCTTTAATTTGAATAGTCTATTATTTACAGATTTATTATTTTCAAGTACATAACAATTTAATTAGGCTGCCTGTCTAGAATATTTAAATAACTAATTTTTTCTTACCATCTTATATTTATTGTTTACCTTGCAACAGAGCTCTTTATTACTTCCTACTCTTTAAGTGTTCTTCCTTTTCCATTGTCCTCTAAAAAGCCACATTTTTTTGTAATACTGTATTGAATCTATTTTTCCTAGGATTTAAATTGCCATCTCCCATCTCTTTGTTTGTGTCTTGTTAATTAATAGCATTATTGATAAATGGACCATCCCTTTAGGCAGAACATTTATTCTTTAAGGCCAGAAGAGATAAGCTAGTCCAAACACTCATTTTATAGATAAAGATGCTGAAGCTGAAAGAAATTAAGCAAATTTTCTAAATATAAGTTAAGATTTTAGGACTAGAAACTAAGGTTCTAGAATTTCAAGTCTATTGTTCTTACCATAATATTATAATGCATTTCAAGAGTAAGCAGATGACAGTGAGAGGAAGATTTGAATCAATACAGTGGGGTAAGCATATATGTCTTTATTCCCTCTCACCCAAAACATAATAGATGTCAAAAACATAAAATGCAAACAATACATTTTCAAAGGTGTTGGGGAGAAGAGGGAGGTTATTCAAGACAACGTTTGGAAGAATTCCTGGAAGAGAGCACGCAAGATGAAATCAGATTGATGACTGAAAATGATGGTAATATTTATCAGTGGTAACATCTATCAAGCATTTATTGTGTACCAGGCACAGTGCTAAGAATTTTTATTCATTATCTTACCTAATCCTTAAAGCCCATACACATAGCACACACTCTGAGGCATATTCTTTGTTTCACTGAGAATGAAACTCAGGTTGGTTGAATTGTCTGCTGAACTGAGATTTGAGACAGGTGGTCTGAGGTTTGATACTCCCTCTTGATCCACGGTCCTTGACACCCTTACCTTCCCCACCTCTCTAGTTCCTATCTCCTTTCTAATCATTGAGGTTTCCTGACAGAACTGAGAAAATGAAAACCCAAAGCATGAACCCGTGGAAGCAAATGTAAGAGCGAGGCAGATTCCCCCGATGAAAGCCAGAAAAACCACAAACTCAAGTACAACAGGCAAAAGAAAGTCCTGGTTTGAACTTTTGATAACTGATTAAAGAAATGAATTGTAGTCACTGAGTGAAACCACTCCATCTTCCCTCACTTCTCCACACTTAGAAACAGCAGCACTTGTCCCTAGATTCAAGCCCCCCAGTTTTCTCTCCAAAGTAGGATATTCAAATTTTTGAGTGGGAGCTGAGATGAGAAAAGAGGCATAGCAATATCTTAGGCACTTTTCAAAGGCCAGCAGTGACTGGGCTGTCATACCCAGTGACAAACCATCTCTTCATTCTACCTTGTTGAACAGTCCATTCTTCAGCAACCGGCATTTCTAGTCTTGGGAACACACTCTTGTTATTAGAAACCGTATCCACTGACAGGTGAGTGGAAATACCTATTTGATTATGGAGGTGTGAAATCTAACCTAATTCCTTAAGTAAAAATATTACATAAAAACAAAAAATCCCAGTTTTTTGAGGAATACCATATTTATGAAGGCACTTACCTAAAAAAAAAAAATTACCCCCCAAGAAAATAAAATTAATGGAACAATTTGATTACATGCTTTAGTAAGTATCAGCGAAAATCAAGATAATAAGCTGTTATGAAAAAGAGATAATCAAAAAGAAATTTAAAAAATAAAGAGATAGAAAATGAGATATTTGAAAAAGAGCACAAAAATATGGCAGCATGATATTAAAATATCAGGCAAAATAGAATTCAGGTCAAATTAAATGTGACAAAGCGTGATATTTAATTTAGAGAAATGTTACCACGAATCTATTAGAATCCTAAACCTGGAATCAGTTACGTACGTAGCACCATATCTCTGAAATATATGTATATGAGACAAAAATTAGCAATTCAACAACTTTCTCAAATATTGACAGCTTAAGTAGACTAAAGAAGTAAGACTATTTGAGACTTAAATTATTTAACAAGCTTGAGCATACATAATATGTGTGTTTGTGCCTGTATTATCTGTTATTTTCAAACATCTGTGGCCTGTTTACCCTGTGTGACTCCAAAAATGTTATTAAAATTCAAAATAAGAACTAATACAGGTAATTTTCTCTGACCAATATATAACAAAATAAAAAAGTAAAGAACCAAAATATAATCATCTTAAAAACATTTTCTTGGAAATACTTTTTAAAAAATTCTGAATAACAATTACTTAAAAAAAATAAAATTAAATGGTAGAAAAAATGACCTACTCCATATCAAAAGAAGAAAGATGTTGCTAGATTGGAATTCTGAGAAAAATATAGGGTAATTAAAACACACACAGACACACACACAATACACAGATACACATACCCCTAACCAAACTGTGGAGAGAGTAAAAAAGATAAAAGCATGTAGCAGTAAATAAATGATAATGAAACAAAAGATATTTATAAAATTAATTGTTGACTGTTCTTCAAAATAAAATAAAGTGAATTTTTGGTTTGATCAAGATAAAGAACAGAGAAAATAAAAAAATTAATAAACTGCTATGGTACAAATAAATAGCTAAAATGAGAACTAGAACACAGTTATAGCTATAAAATAGTTTTTAAAACTACAAAGTACTCTAAACAACTTTGGAGGACAAATATAAAAATCTAGGTAAAATTTACATTCTGGGACCATAGAAATACTTAAGATTGAAAACAAAGCAGTAGAAAGTAAAAACAGACTCATTACAAAAGAAATTTAAAAGTTAAAATCCATCTCTAAGTAATCGCCAGACTCAGATGAATTTATAATGACCTATTCTTCAAAGAAAATATATTTTTAAAATGGTTGAACTATTCCAGAGCATATGTTAAAATTAGTAGAAAAATGTTGTTTAAGATTTCAGAAAAATAATATACTAGTAAAATTACATTAATTTTAATGTAAATAATGACAAAGAAAATGTTTATAAAACTAAAATTTTTGACAAATTGAATCACTATAAAGCTATAATTACAATTATTAGTAAAATACATTTTGAAATTTAGGAAAAGTTAAATAACATAGCTATGAACTGTCTGAAAAAGAAATCAGTACTATTTAAAATAGCTACAAGCCGGGCTCGGTGGCTCAGCCTGAAATCCCTTGCCTTTGGGAGGCTGAGGTGAGTGGATTGCCTGCGCCCGCGGGTTCGAGACCCGCCTGGGCAGCGAGACCTCATCTCTACAATAAATCAAAAAGTCAGCCGGTCGTGGTAGCGCATGCCTGTAATTCTGGCTCCTCGGAAGGCTGAGGTGGAAGGATCGCCGGAGCCCAGCAGGTCGAGGCTGCGGTGGCCGGGAGCAGCCACTGAACTCCAGTCTGGGCGACAGAGTGAGACTCCAACTCAAAAAAATAAAATAAAATAAAATAAAATAATAAAATAAAATAAAATAAAATAAAATAAAAACTACAAAAAATACTGAGGAATAAATTTACCCAAAGTGGTGGAGGATCTGTACACTGAAAACTAAAACACTGATGAAAGCAATTGAAGAAGACATACACAGATGGAAATATATCCTGTGTTCATGGATTGGAAGAATTAATAGCATTAAAATACCCATATTACCCAAAACAATCTTACAGATTTAATGCAATTCATATAAAAATTCTAACATAATTTTTTACGATAGGAAAAAAATTCTAAAATTTATGTGGAACCACAAAAGACCCAGAATAGCCAAAGCAATCTTCAACAAAAATAACAAAACTGGAGATATCGTACTACCTGACTTCAAAATATACTTCACAGCTATAGTAATCAAATAGCATGGTACTGACATAAAGACAGACATAAGCCACTGGATCAAAATAGAAAGCCCATAAATAAATCCATGTGTTTATAGTTAATTGATTTTTGACAAAGATACCAAGGATACACAATGAGGAAAGGACAGTCTGTTCAATAAATGGTTTGGGAAAAACTGAATATAAATATGCAGAGGAATGAAATTAGACCTTTATGATACACCATATATGAAAATCAACATAAAGTGGATTGAAGACTTAAACCACAATGCCTGATATTGTAAAAGTACTAAAAAAAAAAAAAAAATAGGAAAAAGCTCTGTGACATTGGTCGGCAATTGTTTTTTTTTTTGTATGATGTGACCCCAAAAGTACCAGCAACAAAAGCAAAAATAGATGAATGGGAACAAATCAAACTAAAAAGCTTCCGCATAGCAAAGGATACAATCAATGGAGTAAAGAGACAACAAACAGGATGGGAGGATGTACTTTGCAAACCATACATCTGGTAAGGGTATAGTGTCCAAAATGCTTAAGAAACTCAAATAACTCATTAGACAGAAAACAATCCAATTTTAATATGGCCAAATGACCTATATAGACATTTCTCAAAAGTAGACATACACATGACCAACAGTTATGTGAAAAAATATTCAGCATCACTAATCATCAGGGAATACAAATTAAAATCACAATGAGATATCGCCCACACCTGTTAAAAATGCCTGAGCAGACGAGACCTTACCTCTATAATAAATCAAAAAAATTAGCCGGGCGTGGTAGCACACGCCTGTAGTTCCAGCTA
>NW_007252749.1:494479-531991 GCF_000164805.1 Carlito syrichta
AAAAAAAAAAAAAAAAAAAAATGACTGTCATCAAAAAGATTTACCATGACAAGTGTTGGTGAAGATGTGGAGACCCCTGTTGATGTTGATGTGAATTATTACAGCCATTATGGATAACATTATCATTATGGAGGTTCCTCAGCAAATTTAAAATAGAACTACCTAATGATTCAGCAATCTCATATAATGGGTATATATTCAAAGGAATTGAAATCAGTTTGCACTCCCATGTACACTGCAGCATTATTCACAATAACCAAGATATGGATTCAACCTAAGTGTCCATGAAATAGATGAAGAAAATGTGGTGTAAATACACAATGGAATATAGGCTGAGTATTACTTATCCAAAATGGTTGGGACCAGAAGTGTTTTGGATTTGTTTGGATTTGGGAATATTTACAAATAAATACTTAGATGTTTTAGTGATGGGAACCAAATCTAAACATGATATTTATTGATGCTTAATATGTACCTTATACACATAGTCATGGGAAATTTTATGCAATATCTTAAATAATTTTGTGCATGAAACAAAGTTTGTGTACATGAGGTCAGGTGTAGAATTTTCCACCTGTGGTGTAATGTCACACTCAAAAAGTTTTGGACTTTCAGCATTTTGAATTCTGGACTTCCACAGTAGGGTTGCTTAACCTGTATTATTTCGTTTTAATAAGGAAATCCTCTCATGTGCAGCAACATGGATGAACGAAAGGACTTTATGTTAAATGAAATAAGTCAGACACAGAAAAGCTAATACTGCCTAATCTCACTTAGATGTAGAATCTAAAAAAGTTTAACTCATACAAGCAGACAGTGAAATATTAGTTACCAGAGGTTGAGCAAGGAATAGGGGTGAGAGATTTTGGTCAAAGGATACAACATTTCAGAAAGGAAAAGTAAATGCAAGAAATCTGTTGTACAAAATAGTGACTATATGTGGTAACGATGTATTATATTCTTGGAAATCACTAGAAGAGTAGATTTAAAGTGTTATTACCACAAAAAAAAAAAAGACAAGTATATGAGATGATTTATATGTTGATGAGCTTGGTTTGGCTGTTTCATGGTGTATGCATGCTTTAGTGCATCATTCTGTACATGGTAAATGTGTGCAATTTTTATTGTCAATTAAAAAGAAATAAAATTTCAAAATTGATACCTACATTTAAGCCAAAATTATTTATTGAGGTATATTATTTTGAATTATCTTTATAAGTTTTCATTCTTAATCTTAGAAAAACATGCTTAGTGATAGTCTTGCCAATGTGGATAAAACTTTTAAAGATTTTTTTAACATAGAAAAAAAATCTAAAATATAGAACTGGGATTCAAACTTATCCTATAAAACCCCAGATGTTAATTAATTTTATAGTTATAAAATACTTTATTGGTTTTTTGATAATGTTTAAAATTTATTCAATATTTCATATCACTATACTCATGACTTATTACCACCATGTTAGTTACTATTATTTTGCTATGCAAATGCAATAAGTTATCAAATAATTATTTTACCTCCTTCTCTATTCCCAAAATTTGGTTTACGAAAGAAACATTAATAGAAAGTCTGAGGAAGCAGCCTTAGGGAATCTAATATATTGAAGAGAAATTCATTATTTTAAGATTTTTACTTGAAAGTTTGAATCATCTTTTATACTGCCTGATAGTAATCATGTTTTCAACAAAATACATCAACTATTCACTGTAACAACTTCTGTAAACAACAAGCTTTACTTTGCTCTCTAATTATCTCTTAAAGATGTAGATAGCACCATGCTGACCTCTCCATACAATTTCCAGAGTAACTAAGAAATTGGATGACAGCATGATATAGTGATAAGGTAAAAGAGGAAACATATTATTAAGTAGCTTGACAGAAGAATAATATATTAAAGTGTCAGTTTAGATAAAAATATTCATCCATCTTCCATGTATTTGAGGATGTATTTGAGGACAGGAAAAGTTAAATTTGTAGTTTCTTTATAACAAATTATCTGACAAACACTCAGCTTATTAGGTGTCTGTGCAGCAATTCCTTGAGCACTATGAAAAGGAGAATTAGGATACTGATAATAATTACTAGGAAAACTTGCAATTTTTACAATATGCACATGAAACTCTACTGATATAATAGGTACATTTTAAAAAATGTACTAAGCTAGAGGAATATTACAACTGGCATATTTTTGTGCCTGGTATATTAAGATGCCAGACAATAATTGTATAACATTTATTAAGAGATTATTAGACAGATAAGAAATTATAGAAGAAATAATAAAATATGAGGGGTGACTCCTCAAAAAATGAAATTATCTTTTTGGAGTTCAGGCTACTTGTAATTGTAGTACAGATTTCCCCTGCTGGATAAGTGTTCTAGGAACCCATCAGCATCAGTATACCAGCTAGCAGTGTTGTGAGAGACTGCGTTTGACTTAAGTTTTATTTATTTATTTTTCGTGATTCTTTCAACGTGTTTGCCTGTTTCATGATGGGTGATTTACGGGTGCATCTGCCCACACTGTGCTTGGTATTCAACAGTTTTTGACCAAAAACAGCATGACCCATGTGCCCCACCTTCCCTATTCACCCAATTTCACCCCAAGCAACTTTTTTATTTGTTTATTTCCCCGACTGAAAACGTCCTCAAAGAGAAACATTTTGCCAGTGTGGAAGAGGTGAAACAAAAAATGGCAGAAGCACTAAAAGGCATCAAATCTGACAAGTTCCAAAACTGTTTTGAGCAGTGGAAAAAATATCTTGCTTGGTGTATGGCATCAAGCGAAGAGTTCTTTGAAGGTGACTAAAGTTTAAACATGTCAGAATAAATACAGAATTTTTAATACATTAATTCTATTTTGGGGGGGTCCCCTCTCATTTCAGCTTAGAGTTAAACTAAAAACTCTGTGAAAAATTTTGTTTCACAGTAGGCAGGTCTATACAATTTATCCCTAAAGTCCGAGGAAGCTGAGATGCCGAAGAAAGAGGCTAATATATCCACTTTTTTAGACAGAAACGTTTAATAGGACTTCCACCAGAAACCATGTCTGTGTCTCAGGCGGCAGTGAGACAAGACGGTGGATCCCCACACCAATATCCCTAAGACCCAGAACTTACATTCCATAGGGAAGTGGTGATTTAGAAGAGATATATAGGAGAACTGAAGTATAACATCAAGGTGGTTTGATCTAAAGGAAGGATTTACAGTAAGTACTTGCTTTTACACTAGGAACAGTAGATAAATGGGAAATCTTACAGGTCTTCCTGGAGCCAAAGTTAATCAGAAGTCAACATGGCAGATTAGCATCCAAGATGGAGGGCCCTTAGCCTCTACAGGTGTTCTGTTCTTTCATCTAGTTGCATCTACAATCAATTGGGGTCATAAGAAATGGTGTGAATGCATAGGCTAGAAAATTGGCAGTACACTATTGAGGCATATCATATTACTAATCTGTTACATGGTAGTTTTATTTTATCCCCACGGCTATACTTCCAATGTACTTAATTGACTAGTAAATGCTCATTATGTTCATTTTCTTTAAAAACTTGTCTGCATACAAAATGTTGTAGCTTGAACAGTGTACTCTAAAATACCTCCTGTAGAGAGCTTAGAAAAATGACTTCCCTAAAATTTTTCATGAGCACTAAAAGGAATTCTGATCTACTTTCAAGTTCTACCCTTTGGTTCTTACTGCTTTTACTTGTGGAAGATTAAAATGATCATTATAGAAAGATGGAGTGCCTTAAATCCTCATTTTTTCAGAATTCACATTTGTAAGATATATAAATCTTGTTGAAATAGTATCATTGTTAACCAATGAATATAAGTATTAATATAACTATAGTAAGAACATTTAATTCAATAGAATAAATTATGTTCAAGAAACAATTGTCATGCTATATTGGACACAAAAATTAGTAGGAAACAAGTATATAGCATAAAAATGGCAGTAGATTGCTGAACTTTTCTTTCAGACATACAAAAATAGATTACATTTTTGGAAACGAAAAGAAAGAAGTTAAATTTCACTGTGATTAGGAATAAGGCTATAGTTGGCTTAATGATTTAAAGACATGGGTGCAAGATTAAATAGAAAAATGAGATGCAAATACAGAAAGAAAAGGAAAAACATCAAATATAATAAAGAGGAAAAAGGGTTCAAACAAGGAAGGTAAAACTCTTGATTTTATGACATCTCAGGTAGTAGTAGGCATTTCAAGCTTCAATTTGAGCTGCTTGAGAAAGAAAATAGAAGAATGCTTTTTAAAAAATAAGAAAAAAAAACTCAAAATGCTGAACATAGTTTCTAGAGAAACTGGAAACACATCACTCTTGTTAAACATAACAGCAAATGTTTAACAAAGAAGGTCATATCTTAAGCTTTGTATACCTAAAGATTTGTTTTTTGAGTAATCACTTTCAAATGAAATAAGTACCTTCTATTTCAGAGAATCTCTTAGCAACTATAGCTTTTCATTTTGTAACATAAGTTGTTCCTTTGGTTGTAGTAGGGTTGTCAAACACTTTGAAAAGTCTAGGCTAGGATTTTGTCATTATATAAATTCATGATTTTAAAATTCTAGTATTGTCAAAAAAATTTTTTATATGCTCCAGCGTTATTCTAAATCCCATGAAGAAAAAATTATTTATGATAATAAAGTTGGGTAGTTTCAACAGCATAATGATCATTTTTTTAAAAATTTGACCACATTTAACTAAAGCCAGTTCTTCCTAGGATTTGCCAATTAGTCTGCCTTTAAGGTAAATGGCAATGTGTTGACAGATCAAAGCAGAGATGAGTGTCAGATGAATAGGACACACTGGCTGTCATGTCTCATCAGTAACTTGTAAATTGACAGTTTCCTTTCATATCACTGCAATCGAAGTGGAAAGCTTTATTGACCATTTATTTTTTGGTTTTGGTACACATGCTCTGTTGTATTAGATTTTTTAAACTGAGAATTCATTGGAACAATTCTTTTTTAAAAATTTTTTTTATTTTAAAGATGTGGGGTACAACTCAGGATTAGGTATATAAGTGGACATCACACAGGTAAAGTTTGGGCTTCCATTTGGTCCTCACATTGCCTGGTTTGAGATCAGGTTCCTTCATTGATATTGTGTCTCCCCCGGCCCCCAACCTGGCAGTATACTGCTACTGCCAATCCCTTTCTTATAGTATTATGGTCAATTGGAACAAAATGTTAAATACATCAAAAAGCTAACAATGAGTCAATATCTTATGCATGTTATTTAGAATGCATTATTAAAGTGACTTCTACAATACTGTACAGGAAATACTACCTATGGCTAGATTAGTGGTTTATAGGTGTTCCACCTAAACTTTGCTTGCTCAACTATAGAAATATATCTTTAGAAAGAAGACATCTAGTCATTTTATCAAAAGAAATTTGAATTTCATAATTCCCTTCCTATAATTTTATGTTTCCTCTTCAAATATTGCCACTTATAAAATAAGAAGTGAAGACTCATAAAAATAAAGGGTTAGGAGAAAAAAAGGACATAGATCACATATATAGATCATATACCAGGCACTTTCTATTAAGATCTTATTATACATTTCTTCTCATTTAGACCTCATAATAACTGTATAAAGTGAATATTACCAAATTTTATAATTCCTAGGTCTCTGACTTTCACATCTATAACTCTATTATTCAACTGCTGGTTCAATGATGAAACATTTTGTATAATCCCTTATTGACCCTGAATTGAGGGATCATATATGTATAGAAAGAGAACAAAGAGAGAAAAATGTCACTTTGTTGTCCTTTTTTTTTTTTTTTTTTTTTTGAGTTAGAATCTTATTCTGTTGCCCCAACTGGAGTGCAGGGGCATACTCACAGCCACTACAACCTTGAACTGCTGGACTCAGATGATTCTTCTACCTCAGTCTTCCAAGTAGCTGGACCCACAGGTGCTAGTCACCACATCCAGCTAATTTTTTTACATATTGTAGAGACAAGATCTTGTCAAGTTGCCCAGGCTGGGCTTAGGCAATCCTCTTGCCTTTGCCTCCCAAAGTGCTGAGATTACAGGCATGAAGCCTTGACCTGCTGGGCTCCAGCAATCCCTCCGCCTCAGCTTTCCGAGTAGCCGGAATTACAGGCATGCGCTACCACGCCCGACTGATTTTTTGATTTATTGTAGAGATGAGGTCTCGCTGCCCAGGTGGGTCTCGAACCCGCGGGCTCAGGCAATCCACTCACCTCAGCCTCCCAAAGGCGCGGGATTACAGGCTGAGCCACTGAGCCCGGCTCATTTGACCTTTTTTAAAAGTAATTTTGTCTTCAGGGTTCTTCTACTTTGTTATTCTTTGTTAAATTGATTGATTGATTGATTGATTGATTTTTATTTTTACTTTTTTTTGAGTTGGAGTCTCACTCTGTCGCCCAGACTGGAGTGCAGTGGCCGCTTCTGGCCACCGCAGCCTCGACCTACTGGGCTCCGGCAATCCTTCCACCTCAGCCTTCCAAGTAGCCTGAATTACAGGCATGCGCTACCATGCCCGACTGATTTTTTGATTTATTGTAGAGATGAGGTCTTGCTGCCCAGGAGGGTCTCGAACCCGCGGGCTCAGGCAATCCACTCACCTCAGCCTCCCAAAGGCGCGGGATTACAGGCTAAGCCACCGAGCCCGGCTGTTAAATTTATTGATACTGCTTATTTATTAAATGTATCGATACTGCTTAAGGTAATAGCCACAACTAATTATGAAGCATTGCTAAGGCACATGACTATGTTCACTAAAATATCTTCTTCTTTTTTTTTTTGTCTAATAGGCATTCTGTGCACATCCTCATCATACAGCTGTGCATCACCCTAGGGCATGATTCTTCTTTCAACCCACTTGGTCTTTAGCGCTAACAATGTCTCATCATTCCTACAGCCATTATTCTGGCCTAAGCTTCTACCATCTCTTGCCAAGGTCACCATAATAGCCTTTTCCCTAGTTTCCTGTATTCAACGTTGGTCCACTATAATTAATATTTCAAACAACATTCATAGTGATGTTTATCAAATGTGAATGAGATCACATCATTTTTTTTTTTTTTTTTTTGGTGAAGGAGATCACATCATTTTTTTTTTTTTTTTTGGTAGAACATTCTCCAGTAGCTTTCTTTAGCAGTTGTATTAAAATCTAATTTTCTTATAAAGTCTTTGTAAAAAGTCTGGCCTCTGTTTACTTCTCAAACTTTGTCTTCTATGTAGCAGTGTGCTAGGGTTGGTGCTTTCTGGCTTGTGAAAGATGATTGTTCTGAGGTGAGTGGATTGCCTGAGCCCGCGGGTTCGAGACCCGCCTGGGCAGCAAGACCTCATCTCTACAATAAATAAATAAAAAAATCAGCCGGGCGTGGTAGTGCATGCCTGTAATTCCGGCTACTTGGAAGGCTGAGCGGAAGAATCGCTGGAGCCCAGCAGGTCAAGGCTGTGGTGGCCGGAAGCGGCCACTGCACTCCAGTCTGGGCGACAGAGTGAGACTCCAACTCAAAAAAAAGTAAAAATAAAAATCAATCCATCAATCAATCAATTTAACAAAGAATAACAAAGTAGAAGAACCCTGAAGACAAAATTACTTTTGTATTACTTTTGCTATTCTATCTGGATGCTCCTTTGGATTTTCATATGACTGGCTCCTGCTCAATATTCAAATCTCAGTCCAAAGTCACTTCCCAGAGAGCTTTTCCATGTTTTAATCAAAAGACTACCATTTATGAGTCCAGTGTCTCTATAATACTAGTCTTATCCCTAAAACCTAGAACAGTGCCTTTAAAGTCACACGCTCTTATGTCAGCTAGCTTGCATTTAGTTGAAGCCACAGAAAAACCAAACCATAAAAAATGTAGTTTTCTTATAGACAAGAATCGTGAGATTGGACAGTTCAGGGCTAGTAAGTACAACAGCTCATTGATGACATTAGGTATTAGGTTTCGTCCTTCTTCCTGCTCCACCATCCTTTTTGTGTGATAGTCATCTTCATGATCACAAAATGGCTGTTTTGTCCCTGGGCATTTCAAGGCATTATAGTTCTCAAAAGAAAGGGAAAAAAGGAAGGGTGCAATGACCAATATGCTGAAGGCATATGCTAGCTCTTTATCCATTTCGGAGGCCTTCCCGGAAGCCATATTGAAGACTTTGCACATAAAACAACTTGGCAAAATGCAGTAGAGTCAGGAAAGAGAAGTATGTTCACTTTTCAGCTTGTGTAGTAGAAGAAGGCAAGGGATAAGAGAGTTGTGGATGGCTTTGGAGTGTATAATTCATACTGTTTAGCTATTGTGCTCAATACATTTTGTGGAATTAGTGGACAATAGCTTTAAATGACCCAGCACCATCTCATCCAAGTTCGAGCTTCAAGTTAGTCGAGTCAAATTCCACAGTCCAAATGTCAATTGAGTTCATCAAAATTCATCATCAAAGAATGAAAAGATGATAATTGAACTACTCCAGATCACTATAAGCTCCTCCTTCTTAAATTCATACATTTTTAAGATTCCAATATTTTTTTCTTGCTTTTTTATTTTATCTTATTTTTGAAGCAGGATTTATTAAGAGGACAGAAAAGTTTCCACAGTAGGAGGGGACCCAAGAGGGTTGTCTGTTCTTACTTTAAAAAAAAAGTTTGCTTAAGTTCCTCATATTGTGAAGGAAATCTTTTCAGAATCTATAACTCTGTTATCATCAGGCAGTTGATAATGATCAGATCATTTGTTTAATGTTCCAGCGTTATTCCTATGAACATATGTATTATACTATAATTAATCTGAGGCTCTGGGCAGTGTTTTGACTGTTTATTGAAACTTACAATGGTCCATGTTGCTATATTTAAAAATTAAGTGACTACCTTCATTGTTTTATTTCAATAAAAAAGTGGTAGGGTAGAGGAATAAATAAGAACATGGGCATAGGAGTCAGACATAGCAGGTTTTTAAATCTGGTCTCTACATTTATTAGATGTGTAGATTTGACCCAGATAATTTCCCTATCTGAGCCATAGAAATAATAGTAATCCATTTATATACTAGTGAGGATTCTACAAGATGATCTAAGTAAGGCAAATAAGCACTGAACAAATGATGACCATCAACTCACGTTGTTGTGGATCATGTATTAAACATCCAATAACCTGTAAAGTTCATTTGTGAGCCCCTTTTTACATCAGTACCATTGGAGATAATGACTGAAAGAGCAGATGCTAAGGCTTCACCTTAACCTCTTTTTTTTGTCTTAGTTTTAAATATTCCCTTATCTGTGGTTTCACTTTCCAAAGTTTCAGTTATCCACAGTCCACTGCATTCTAAAAATATTAAATGGAACATTCCAGAAATAAACAATCCCTAAGTTTTCAATTGTGTGCCATTGTGAGTGTTGTGATGAAATTTCATGCTATCTGCTTCTTCCCACCCAGAATGTGAGTCCTTTTGTCCAGCATATCCATGCTTTATATGCTACCCGCCTGTTAGTCACTTAATAGTCATCTTGGTTATTGGCTTGTCTGTGACAGTATCACAGTGCTTGTGTTCAAGTAACCCTTATTTAACTTCATAATGGCCCCAAAGTACAAGAGTAGGAATGTTGGCAATTCAGATATGCCAAAGAAAAACTGAAAACTACTTTCGTTAAGTGAAAAGGTGAAACTTATCATATTACTAAGAAAATAAAAGAAAAATCATCTTTAAGAAAAGAAAAATAATCATATGCTAAGGTCACTAAGATCTACTATAAGAATGAAATTTTTATCTGTGAAATTGTGAAGAAGGAAAAGAAATTAGTGCTAGTTTTGCTGTCACACCTCAAACCACAATGTTACAACCACAGTGTGTGCTAAGTGCTTAATTAAGATGGAAAAGGCATTAAGGTTGTAAATGGAAGACATGAACAGAAATGTGGTTTTTTTTCTTTTTTTTTTTAAATTATGAAGCTGTGGGGTACAATTCAGGAGAAATGTGTTCTGATTGAAGACATTGGAGTTCAGTACTAGCCACAGTTTCAGGCATCCACCGGGGGCCTCGGAACTGTCCTAGAGGATAAGGAAGAACTGCTGTAGATAACTAAGGGGTAAATTTTCATATTGACTAAAACTTAAGAACTTCAAGCAAGAATGTGTTGATCAGATTACCTTAATCAACATTAAAAACTTTGGAGAAGTTCCAGGAATGATTTTAAGTATGTGAACTCCTCAGCCACTTCTCAAATGTGGCACCGATTCTAGAGCCTGTTGTCTAAATCCAAATCCTAACTCCCCTGCTTACTAGCTAGCTCTTTCCTCAGAGTAGTTATTGTATGGGTCTCAGTTTCCTCTTCTAAAAAAGGGGGATAATAATAGTACCTACTTCACAGTGATGTTACGAGTAGTAAAATGTTTAAAACAATTACATGGTAAACACCGTATGAAACTGTGATTAGTATGAAAAATAACATTCTCATTAGAATCCCTAGTTTATATATCAAGACTCCATATCAGTGATTCTCATACGACTCTGCATTATACAGTGTAGCTCTGAAGATTCTGACGCCCAGCCCACCCCCCAGGCCAATGAAATCAGACATACAGGTATATGTCAGTAGGTAGGATCTAGGAGTCTTCAGCGCTCCCAGGTAATTTCAATGGGTAATCAAGGCTGAGAACAGCGTCACTCCATCTTTTTAAAAGTTCTCCAGGCGATGATCAGTAAATACTACCCGAGAGAAGTGCATTGGTAAATAGAATAAAGGTTAATTTTTATTAAGGGGGGGGAGATTAAGAGCTCAGCCTCTGACCAAGAAAGCCTGCAGAGTACAGAGCTATTATAAAAGTACTGAATATCAATAAAAAGCTTCTAAAAGTAAAGTTGTGTTAGAAATAAAAATAATGGCCACAGGGTTTAGAGTTACTCAGACTTGAACTCAGACTTGAACTCTAAACCTAGATTTCTTACTTGTTAGTGAATTACTTAAACTTTCCTTAACTCTTTTTTTGTTTTGTTTTGCTTGGAAACTGTGGATATTTGCTACATTATAAGGACTGTTATAAAATGGGTTAAAGAGTGTAAAGCTCTTAGCATACAATGGCTCCCACATCACCGATGGTCAGTAAACGTTTACCTTAATTATTGCTTTTAGGAGTAAAGATTAATGAAATTGGGGCTGTGAGGGGGAGTGGGGGGAAAATGTAGTACCCAGGTATTTTCCTTATGTGATGGGAGAGAGGTATCAATCAGAGATGGCAGACAACAGAAGTAGGTTTCAGGAAAAACATTCTGACATCTTACTTTCACTGTGGTTATCTTGCAACCTCCCAGTCATCTAATATTCTTCCTAATCTTAGCTATGTTAACTAAACTCAGACTTCTATGGTAGTAATCAAACATGGTAGAATAGTTTCATAAAATGAGCACAAGGATGTACTGAACAAGAACCTTAGTAAGGCTCTTCTAAATAAACCACATACACTTTATTGCCATAGATTTAAGAATAAGTATTTTGCTGACTTAAAGGCTTAGTTTACTTCCTTCTAGAACCTGGCCTTGCAGGTTTCTGGTATTTTTACAGAGCTAGAGAGCATCAGAATTCTCTTTAAAACTCCAATCTGATATCCTTTTATCACTCATTACCTTTTTGTTTCCAGCATGGGACTAAGATCTTTCCCAGTTTTGAATTTTAGACTTCCTTTGGCTCTTACAACCTGCTGTGTATTACTGACCTCATACTGCCGGGCTCCCTTGGGTGGGTACCAGCAAGCTGGATTAGGCGGCTACAGTGGGGACTGCTTTTCAGTTCTCTCCCTCTGCTCAAATGGGCATAGAAGGCAGGAAGGTCACCAAGTCCATTACCTATACAACCAAGAAAGATGCTAGTCCCCCTTCTTCAGGGCACTGCTCATCACTACAATTGCTTCTGTTGGAACTGTCCTCACTTAGTTGATAGAAGGGACGCAAAGGACCCAATATGTGTATTCTGCTCAAAGTAAATGATTTCATGATTCTTGCAGTTTCTCTCACCTCCCTACCTCTTACAAGGACCGGGAAAGGACTATCGAATAATATAGTCAAACTTTTATAAATCTTTGTGGAGGTGTGTCTGGCTTCCATGATGGTTCCTTTTTAATAATATTTTTCTCAACTTTGGATGGTTTTAGGAATCATTTAAAAAAAAAACAACCTTGATTAGTGGATCCTACTGTTAGAGATTTTGACTTTTTTGGTCTGTGGTAATAGGCCAGTTTAAAAACTTCACAGTTGATTCTAATGAGTAGGCTTGGCTAAAAACCACCATTTTAGAATGAGAGTGGGACTTGACATTGATTGCTGTCATCTATGGGATTCTATCAATAATTTTGAAACTGAGAAAAGAATCCCATTTAGTATCTTTTTACACACTGTATGAAAGAATAATAAAGAGAGCAAGGGTTTCTGGAATTCTGGAGATGAAAGAAACCTAAAAGATCATTTTTTCACTTTTCTTTCTCTCTGGGGTCTATAAAATTACCAACTGCAAAATCACTTTGAGCATATGCTTAAAAGGCAGATTCTTGGACTTTATCTTCACACCTCCTGAATCAACATCTCTTAAATGCAGGTGAGGATCAGGTGCCTGCATTTTAATAAGCCTTTTCAGGTGATTCTTAGGCACGTTCATGTTTGGAACCAAAAATCTATAGCAAGAGGTTCTCAAATTCGCCTGTATATTAGAATCATACAGTGGCTTTAATGACACCCATACTCAATTAGAGCAATGGTCTCAACCTTGGCTGCACTTTAGCATCACCTGAAGGACTTAAAAAGCCTCATGCCCATTCCCCACCCTGTGGCAATCACATCAGAAATCCTGGGGTGGGACCAACCCAGGCAATTGTGTTTTTTAAAATTCTCCAGGTGACTCCAACCTGCAGGCACAGTTGAAATCCACTGTTCTGAAGACTCTGGCTTAATTTGCTTGGCATGGGTCTTCATGCATTAATAATTGTTTTGTTTTGTTTTTTTTTGAGTTGGAGTCTCACTCTGTCGCCCAGACTTGGAGTACAGTGGCCGCTCCCGGCCACCGCAGCCTTGACCTGCTGGACTCCGGCGATCCTTCCGCCTTAGCCTTCTGAGTAGCCGGAATTACAGGCACGCACTACCACACCCGGCTGATTTTTTGATTTATTGTAGAGATGAGGTCTCGCTGCCCAGGTGGGTCTCGACCCCGCGGGCTCAGGCAATCCACTCACCTCAGCCTCCCAAAGGCACATTAATAATTTTTAAATGCACCCCAGATAATTTCAATGCACAATCCAGGTTGAGAACCACTAAATATTCAGGTTAGTGTCATTTTCCATTTTTCTGGCCTTTCCCCAGTGTAGTCACAAATACCCTTCAGCCTACAGATTTAGGCTTGCTTCCCTCCCCAACTCCAGACCCAAACAAGTCTTAACCATGACTGACAGTAATCTGGAGGTCCAGGTTCATGAAAAGTTATAGGTCCACACAGACATAGACCTCTCATGCCTGTCCTCCAGAGCTAGTCTCATCAATTAATCTATCATTCACTCAACACATGTGCATTAAACACAATATCTGTTAGGCACTCTGCAATGGACTTTGGATACAATAACAAGTAAGATAGTATTCCCAACACCTCAAGAAGCATATACATTTGTGGAGATAAAGGAATAAGATGTGCAAGAAAACAAAGAATTGTAATTATTACAATGGATCAGTGAATAAAGAACTGTGGGAACACAGAGATGGTGACAACCACACCTGCATTAGAGAATCAAGGAAGACATATATGGAGAGAGCAATTTAAGCCAGATCTTCTATACATGACCTCAAGTACCCGCCATGATGGAATTTCTATTTACCACATCTTTCACTACTCATCTCTATTCACACTCACTCTGGTATTAGTTTCAGCTGTACTAAACTCCTTTCAGTTCTTTGTCCCACACTCTTTTAACAAGCCCTTGATCTGCACTCATTCCCTTTGCCTAGAACATTCTTTCCTCTTTCTCACGTACATCTTCTGCCTAGGACTCTGCTTGTCTGTTACTTCCAAAAAGAGGTTCTCCCTGACCTCTTGGATGATGAACAATGTCTTTATTATTCATCCATGGACCAGCCTGTAGTGTTTTGTTTATAACACATGCCCATCGTATTGCATGTTGTGACTCCTAGAGGTAAATTCTATGCAAGCAAGAGAAAGGGCTGTCTCCTTTACCACTGTCTCCTGGGCACAGCATAGTGAATGCATGACTGGCATTCCAGTCGCAGAGAATGATATGTGCCAAGTCACAGAGGCATGTCCTAAAAATAGCAAACATTTTGGATGGCCAAAGTATAAATTGGATAGGAGAAGGTGTCCAAGCATGAATGAGAAGAGGTTGGCTATTAAGGGCCCTATATGTATCACTAACTGTTTTGAACTTCACCCCGTAGGGAGTGAGAAGCCAGAGAAGGCTTTATGTACAAAGCAATAATAATAATAATAATAATAATAATAACAACTCTGGAAACAATGTGGTAGATGGACTGAAACAGAAAAGACTAAAGACTAATTTAAAGGAAATCAGTTGGGAGATGTTCCAGTACTACAGGTAAGAAGTTATGAAGGCTTTTCTGAAATAATAAAAGGGCTTCAATCCCAACACTTTGGGAGGTCAAGGTGAGGGAATTGCCTGAGCCCACCGGTTCAAGAACAGCCTGCACAACTTGGCGAAACCTCCTCTCTACAATAAATCAAAAAATTAGCCAGGCATGGTGGCGCACACCCATTTTTCCAGCTACTTGGAAGACTGAGATAGAAGAATCGCCTGAGCCTAGTAGGTTGACGCTGGAGTGGCTGTGAGCATGCCACTGCACTCCAGCGTGGGTGACAGAGTGAGACTTCAACTCAAAAAATAGATAGATAGATAGATAGATAGATAGATAGATAGATAGATAGATATTGATAAGGGGCTTCATTCAAATGTCATTTAAAAGATAAACTCTACAGCACTTGCTGACTAAATGTGGGAATGAATGTGAAAGATGATACGTGGTCTAGTTTGTGAGATAGGCTGAATGGGACTACTATTAATGGAAATGTGGAATACTGGAAGAGACTGCTAGCTTTAGGGAACAAATAATAATGAGCTCAGTTTTCAACATGTTGAGAGGTCCATGTATCTGTGGGCATCTAGGTAGAGTATTTTATAGAGTTTGAAATGCAAGAAATCTCAGTTTGGTACCTTATTGACTGTGGATGTAACCCGTATTTTCCAATTGACCACATTGACTTCAAGTTTCTGTACTGAAAGATAGACTTTCAAAACAGGCAATGTCACATTGATTTAATGACTTCTGCTACTTTGGGCCACAATTGGCAATAAAAATAATACCTTAGGGAGAATCTCCATTAAAGTCACTTTCTAGTTATTTATTTTAATTAGAGACATATACCTACCTTAACCCCACCTGAATTCTGAAGTGGAAGCAATTTATTATAGGTGGCTGTGCGATTATATTTCTTTCTCATTAGATTGTGAATTTAGAAAGGAAATATGTCTTATTCTTGTTAAACTGGTGCAAAGTACAACAGAAACTCAAATTAGTGGGTGGGTGGGTGGATGGATGGATGGATGGATGGATGGATGGATGTGTTGATTTATGGAAAAATTTATAACCTGATGGCAGGGATATAGGATACTTTTTGGAGCTAGTTACCCGGGAATTGAAAACTTCATATCCTATAACATAAATGCTTAAGTGGCTTTTTAGTGAGCTGTTAACTGCAGCAACAAGGATAGAAGAAATCACCCATAATTATTTTTTAATGGCCTTTCATCATATCATTTCTCTTGAGAGTATAAAATAATCTAAGAAATTTTAAAGTTTATGGCCATAAAATACTGTGTTTCTAGATACATTAACCTTTCGTATTGTCAAGTGAAAGGAGACATTTAAATTAATTATTATTAAAAACTTTTTTGCTTGGTATTGCTCTAGAAGCTGGTAGGTGGGCACATGGTAGAATAATTTTGTTTAGGAATATAACTGTGGATTATTTGAACAGGCTGAAGAACAATTGACTTAGGTTGGACAGAAGAGAGATGATGAAGGCCTGAATAAGGAAATAGTAGTTAAATGAAGAGAGTCTAGCTGGTTGCAGTGGCTCATGCCTGTAATTTAAGCTCTTTAGGAGGCTGAGGCAAGAGGATCACCTTCTGAAGCCAGGAGTTTGAGACTAGTCTGGGGAACATAGCCAGACACTGTTTCTAAAAAAAGGGAAAGAAAGCAGGAGAAAGAAAGAAGGATAGATAACAGTCGGGTGAGGCTGAAATAGGAGGATCACTGGAACCCAGGAGTTCAAGACTGCAGTGAGTTATGATGCACACTGCACCATTCCAGCCTTGGTGACAGAGTGAGACCATGTCTCTCTTTTTAAAATTAAAAAAAAAAAGGGAGGGGGGCACCTATCTAGCCACTCATTTAATTTATCAAATATATTGTACCAAACTCTGGTGATACAATGGTGACCAAACTATTTCTATACTGAAGAAGTTTATAGATAAATGGAGGTGATGCCCATTAATCAAATAATCAAACTAATAAGTATAACATTGCAGCTGTGATACATGTGATGTGGGAAAGAAAAGGTAAAAGCATCTCAGAGTTAAAACTGACAGAACTAGTTTGATTATTGGGGTACCAAAATAAGTAATAGACATGTCTTTTGCTCTTCTTAACCGGAAAGAAAGAATATTTTAAATTGATTTATATGACAGAAATAACACACATAAAAGGAATGACATACCATCAAGGGAGATGTATTAAGTAACAATTGTGTGGAACAGCTTAAAATGACCTTTTGCCAAAAGATGAAGTCAACAAACTGTGAAGTATAAATTCTGATTTTGCAATTAATTCTGTTTGCTTTTCAATGTCACCATTCAATTGGAATAATAGTATTTTGCTGATACAATTCACTCTAGGTTTCTCCAATTTGATTTTTTGTTGTTGTTGTTCAGATGTTGCAAGAGCAATTGAATTACTGGAAAAGCTACAGGAATCTGGAGAAGTACCAGTACACAAGCTACAATCCCTCAAAAAAGTGCTTCAGAGTGAGTTTTGTACAGCCATAAGAGAGGTATGACACTAAGATGCTAATAACTAAATTCAGTCATATGTCTTCATGTCTTTTCTGCATAAATGGTGGAAATAGTTAAGAATGGAGCTACATCTTAATTTTCTGTTTTTAGCTCCTTGGGCAGATGATAAAATATAATTTAGTCTGCTAAATTCTTAAATTAGATCCAGCCAGGATTTATACATTCATATAGAACCAAATGTTTATCCTCTGATGGTACCAGTGAAGGAACTGCCTCAGCAGGTGAATATGACTGGTTGTTTAAAACACTTAGTGATCACATGAAACCACCTGGAAATTCATGGGGACTGAGCTAGTCTTAGAAGTAACTCTCAACTAAGTCTTTTGCGGATAAATCTGAAAGAGTAAATGCCCACTGACTAAACCTATAGTTATTCAAACATTACTATCTATTGCAATAATGGAAAATCTCCAAGCAGTCTGATGTTGCCTTTCTGACAAACCTTTGTATTACTTTCTTGAGTAATAGTTTGAAGAAGATTAAAGTGAAACAAATGTTTACATGACTATTTGAATTTTGTATTGACTTGTAGTCGGAGACTATTCAACTAATGAATTTAATTGGTTACAAGAGAAGCCACTTGAAATATATGAGCTACAGTGTTTTGTTTAATAACCCATTGCCCCGTCCCCATCAGATACCAGGAGATAATTCATTGGTTAGAACCTAAAGTTCATAAAATCAGCATATTTGTTCTGCTAAACATCCCTAGTGACAAATTACCTACTGCTACCCACTCCAAAGCCCGTTGAGCCCAATGACTGCCTGGAGAGTTTGTTATAGCATAGGGCATACACTTCTCAAGGAATGCTCGTATTACCCTGCCTTTTTGCAACACTATTTGTGACTAATGCACATTCTTTTGCCTCAACAGTGCTAGTTTATGAGTAGTCATTAAGTAATCAAGACTAAAGTAGAGATATGCAAAATTTTCTCACTACAGATTTAAACTGGTGCCTATGCAATGCAGTTAAAACTTAACTTATGCTGTACTTTTGATAAATATTTATCAGGTGAAGTTTTTCACCATTTAATTTTTGTTCACATTGAACACAGCTTAAGTAAATAACCATAATAGCATTCTCTAAGTTTTAACCTATGAATTTGATCAAAAGCTGAAAAGAAACTTCTCAAAGTATGTGAATTCTCTGCTACTGGCTTCCCCTCTGTGGGAAAGATATAACATCTCTAGTAACCACTTGAGTATCCTCTTGGTTACTGCTGTCACTCCTGTGTCACTCTGCAGACCAAGACTAAATTTTTTATATACTCTTTTCTTCCTTCACAGAGTGCCTATCCTCTGAGATTTGGTAGCCAATATTTCTTTTGTGGGGATTCTACCACCTTTTCTTTGTCTTAACATTCTACCTTCATAGAACTAACAAAAGGATAGGACATAAAATATATATCTCTGCTTACTGGGCATATGGCTTGAGATCAACTCAAAGCCTCTACCACATTGGAACTTACAGGCTAGTAGGAGAAAACTATGACAAACAAGTATGCAATACAATATCAGAGAGTGATAAGACTGAGGATAAATAGAACAGGATTAAAGGAGTCAGAGTGAGGCTCTATTACACTTAACATGGTCAGGGAAAAAAACCTATTAAAGTAATGGAGCAAATCACACAAATATCAGGATGTGTAGTGTTCCATGCAGAAGAGCTCACAAGAGGCAAGAATGATATTAATCTATGAAGAGATCACCTCAAAAGCTAGTATGTCTGCAGTGAAATTAGTAAGGTAGAATTCCTTACAACAACTGACAAGATCACATAAACTTTGTAGGCCACAGAAGACCACTGGATTTCACTCTAAGTGTGATAGGAAGCCTTTGGAGTGTTTTGATCTGATCTGGTTTGCTTTTTGAAAAGATATTTCTGGCCACTGTGGAATTACAAGTGTGGGTGCAAGAGCAGCAACAAAGAGAGACTAGTAGTAAAGTAATGAGTAGATTGAGTAAGAGATGGGATTATGGCCCCTTGAACAAAAGTGGCAGCAGTGTAAGTGGAAAGTTGTCAGATTCCAGATGTATTTTTTGAGAGCAAAGTCAACAGGAATTGTTGATGTAGCGGATGAAGATATGGAATGTCAGAGAAAGAGCACTCAATTGAATCTTGGTTTGGGCTTGAAAAACTGGGTGAATGATGATATAATAGGGTGGGAATCTTTGGGGGAGTGGACCATGTTTGAAGAAGACTATCCAAGATCTCTCTCTGCTCTGGACATAGTAATGATGTTTTTAGAACATCCAAGCAAAGATGTCTAGCAGGCAACTAACTCTGAAGCTTGGGGCAAAAGTTATGTCTGGAGATGTAAATGTGGTATAAAGATCTGTTCAAATAAACACACTGAACTTTTTAATTTAAAATAAAGAGTTTGCTAAGAAAAAAGGGAATCAGAGATATACATGGGAGCTTTGTATAGGAATTATATCTGGTAAATTCTGCCTGTGGTAAAGTGGTTATGTGTGTCATTGGTGGACTGTGGAAGTCTGTTACTAATCTACAGACAAGCTCACTATTTTAAAGGAAAAACAGATGGTGTAACTTACCTATTTTATATTTTATAAATTTGAAATAGTAACATTAATTTTAGTTCACAGTGATGAAATAGTAATAATTTTGTTCGTAAAGGCAAAGCATATTATACAGAAATTTTAAAAGGTCATTTCATCTTGGCTAACACTTCATAGCAGTCGCATGATATTGCTTATATTTGTTAAGTTTGGAATTTTCTTTCTTATTCTTATTTTGTTGATTTACTTTGGGAAGTAATGATAGAAATAGCAATATATAATTGACGATTTTGAATAATATTGTTAATCTTTCTAGTAAAAAGTTTTTCAATTAAAATATAAAATATTAGCACATGTTGCCAAACAGTGAATCCAAAAGTTAGTAAAGAAAAATACATCTTGGAAATATGACAATAAATATCTGAAAACTGAATTTCATTGAGCCTAGAATACTTTCACTCCTAGGTCTTGAGTCCTGACCATATGCTAGCAAAAAATCTTTAAAGTTTTGGTTTCTTATTCAAATAATGCTTAGCATCATTGTGGTTAAATTACCTGAGATTTTAAGAAATATTTGCTAGTTAGTACTTTCCAGTGTGAAAGTTATAAATGTCATCTTGAAAAGTGGAGGAAAGAACAAAACCATAGTGGCATTGTTCTTAGTTGCACTTACCAGAACCAAAACAAATACGGGTCACACCATTGCCAACAAGATTGTAAAACATGAATTATACTCCAAAAAGAAAGTGGGCCAATATTTTGCCCACTTGTTTTTATTGTCTTACATAAGTAACAGTAGCTATTATTATATGTTGAGGTAATCCCATATTTTGCTTTCCAATTGGATTGAAACCACTGAATCAGCCGTTGGCATATGTGCAGCACTTAAATGAGGAGGAAATTTGATAATTTTTTTTTTACTAAAAACTTTTAGGCTTAAAAGAGATTAGAAGTTTTCTTTACTTAACTATTTTTCTGTAATCTGTAATAAAGACTGCAAAACGTGTGTTGAGAATAGTACTGAAGGAAGGCCAACTATGTATACAACAAAGAAAGCATTGCACTATTAATAAAAAAAAGTTGTACTTGAATGCCAATCTACACACATCTTTAGTCACAGGCTACACTCAGTGGTCAGCATTACTTTTCTTGATTGTATTTTATTGCTGAAGGATCTCAGAATAACTCTGATCAATAATTAAATTGTACCTGCTCTGTGAAATTTCAGAGAACATGAGAGAGAAATGAACTGACACTTGATACTACTTTTCTACAATGAGATCTGCTGGCTAAGAGCACATTCACACAAGTTTTTGTATGAGAGATTAAATAAAAATTTTGTGGTACTCAGATTCACTTTGTCAAGATCATTCATGTGATTTTAAGTGATTTCCTCAAGTTTGAGCTCCACACTGTATTAATTAGCCTGAATGACCTAAACTTACAAATTTAGGACTGAAATATAATGATTATGAAATGTTGATTTCTCAGTAAGAGAATCCCATAAGAGAACTTAATTGTGGTGTAAATCGCTCAATTGCCAAGAGAAACTTTTTGCTAACACTTCATATTATTTGTGCTTAAGAGAAAGAAATCAATAAATGTATGAATTTATTTTATAAATTTATTTTATAAATTCAATAAATATTTTAAGGGGACATCTAATATCTGCAACAGGATACAGAAAAATTCTTTCCACAACCAGAGTAATCAGAAACACAGTTAGCAGTCTATTTACTACCTTCATCTTCTAAGTTCTAAAATATTCAAGCTCCCGCTTTCCAGAATGATGTGCTCATTCACAGTGGTCTTTTGTAAGGACTTAACTGTACATTTGTAATGATCATATATGTGTTGAAAACAAAAATACAGATCAAAATTTCATAGTCACCAAAAACTGCCTTCGAAATGCTAGTATATTCCTATAGAATAAGAAAATAAATCAACACCATATGAAAATGACTATTATTCTGTGATAGCCAGTAAGATTGTTCAAAAATATTTCTATTTCTTAGTGCATGCTACAATTAGATTTCTTCATCCTCCCTAAAGCAGGATGTGGTTATGACATCATATTTAGCCCATCATATGTGGGTAGAAGTTATGTGTTTCACTTCTTCGTGGACGCCTATAAATCAGTACATAACTTGCCATGTTCCCTTCCCTTTGCTAGGTTACTATTAATGTTTTATATGATAAATTATCAATCAGCCTTGGTTTTGAAGTGAGAAAAAGGAAAATACAGGTTTTATGTAAACCCCTTACAATCATATAGGCTGAGCAAGAAATAAACCTTTGTTGCTTGTAAACTCTCAAGACTTAGAGATTACTGTACTACAGCATAACCAGGCTGTCCTGACTGTTAGTACACAATTATCAAGCCAAATTTACACTGGAAAATGTTATAAATAGTATTAATCCTTTAACTGCTATAAAACAAAATTAATGTTTACAAACTATGTTCTATTTCAATAAACTGTTATGCATCTTATTTAAATTAGATAAAATTGATAACCAATGTAAGTACCTATGATCATTAGGTGGTTAACAAATTTTACATTTTGAGAAACTTGGGTAAAAGATTTTATTTTTCTTAGCTCCCATTTTCTCCTACTCTCATTCTTTTCTTCCTGAAGATGGAGTTCATTAACTCTCTGGTACCATACTCCACTCCATCTCAATCTTATACCATTTCTTTATAAAGTGATTTTTTTGTCTTATAAAGTTAAAGATATAATCAGCATAGTAAAAATGTTTGGAGTGTATCACTCAACTGTTCAAGTGCTGTTTATCCCCACTGAGATCTTTTTTAAGGGAATCTAGAGATTGGAGTTTCCACCTCAATGCTTCCCACCGGGGATATATGACAAAGGTCGCTGTGAGACATTCTGTCACATCAGAGAGAGCAGCCAGTATCAAACTGACCAAAGCTTGAATCTCAACTTAACTTATTTTTAACTTCTCTCAAATTTTATTTTTCAGTTTAAAAGAGTGAAATAATATCACCAGGCTTACAGTGATCTTGAATAATAAGCCACCTAGTACAATGTCTGGTAGCCAATAATTTACAATCAATTAATTCTATTATTTTTAAAAAGTAGGGTCCCAAATTATCACTAGGAATAGTGTTTTGGTGAGTCAGGAAATGAATAACAGATAGAAATAGAAATGATAGGTTTTGTAAGCTGGATCTAAGAAAACATAGAAGACTATTATGTATATTTATATTCATTTTCCCACCATCAATTATTAAAACAAAACAGAGTAATTGTACCCTACTTCCACAACCATATGAGAAATAGCATTATGACACACATTTTTTTGTTTTCAGTGTTGTTTTATTCAATGTCTTAATCTACTGTGTTGAGGAAACATAAAAGGCAAACTGAATCAATATGAGAGAGCTAATATTGATTGGATGATAAAACCTAGATTCAGAATTACTCTAAAAAACGTACACTTGACTCATTAGCAACAATATGAATAGAAACAAGGATAATAGGAGAACGAGGACTTGAGGAAGAAACAATGGGAGGGAGTGATGGAAGAGAAGGAGAAAGGGAGGGAGGAAAAAAAGAAGGAAGGAAGAAATAGAGAGAAAGAGGGGTGAGAGGAAGGGAGGGAGGAAGGGAGGAAAAGAAGGAAGGCTAATTCTGAATTATGGCTTATGGATTATAATGGAAACATGTACAAAGAGTATTGACAATAGATTTTGACAAACCTGGATTCACATCCTACTTGACCATTTAATTGTGTAATATTGTACCAAGTTACTTAACTTCTATCATTTTGTTTTACTTATTCTCTTTTTTTAAGCATAAAATAATATTAACTTCATGAGATTCTTGGGATAATCAAATCAAATTAGATAGCATATTAAACACCTTGACTAATACAGTGCCTGACTTAAAGAATTGAGAGTTAAGAAATGGTAGCTATTCTGATGAAAATCTTGCTGGGTTTAGTAATAATAAGCTAAAATTTTAATATGTTCTAATAGAAATATTAGTTCAGAAGAAATGACATCCTGTAGTTTTCAATTATTCAAAACAATGCAAAATTATTTTTTAAAAAATAGGAGGCTCCAAATTTTAAGAAAGATGTTGACACATTGTAGTGTTTGTAGAAAAAGGCAACCAGTGTAATAGAAGATCTGGATTCTTTGTCATATGATGAGAAGTTAAGGGCTTGGTGATATTTAGCCATGTAGAGAGAACCATCATGTACAACATGGGATTTGTCATGTAATAATTGATGAGATAAGGGGAAAGGAAATTATTCATGCCAGATCACTGGATGAAAATGGTCTTGCCGATAACTAAGGATAACTAAAAATACTGTGCAATATTTGTAATATAGAAAGTTTCCTATAACAATGGCAGAGGCCAGATGATATATTTCAGATAATTTTAGAACAGGGATATTTTAACTAAAGATCATGTATTGACTTCATGTTGTAGGTTAAGTAAGGACAAATATATATAGATACATATTTATGTATCTTTATATACAAATATGTATGTGTATAACTTTATTTAGCTTTGTTTCCTTTTGTGCAAAAATTGTTTTATGGTAAAATACATTTTTGTCTATTAATGTTTTAATTTGTTAGCATGAATAGGATAGTATGATTTTTTTTAAACATATTTTTTATTATAAAATTGTGGGGTACAGTTAAGGATTAGGAATATAAATGTTCATTGTTCCGGCATCCTTGTTAATAAGGGGTGTCTCCCCATCCCCAGACAGATATTGACTACCGTTAGTCTCACCTCCCTACCCCCCTCATAGTTCCCCACCACTGTCAGTCCTTTTCTTATAGTATTATGATAGATGTCCAAGGTCCACTATATGAGTGAGAACATGTGATACTCAGATCTTTGTTTCTGTGAGAGATCAGTCAGTATTATAGACTCTAGTTCCATCCAGGTTGCTGCGAAATTCATGATTTTGTTCTTTTTTATGGCTGCATAGTATTCCATCGTGTATATGTACCACATTTTTTTAATCCAGTCCTCTTTTGATGGACAGCATGGTTGCTTCCAGGTTCTTGCTATTGTGAACAATGCTGCGATAAACATTTGTGTGCAGGTATCTTTTTGATAGAGTGATTTGAGTTCTTCAGGGTATATTCCCAGTAGGGGAATTGCAGGGTCATATGGGAGATCGATATTTAGAGCTTTTAGGAATTGCCACACTGCTTTCCACAGAGGTTGCACTAGTATACACTCCCACCAACAGTGTAGTAGTGTTCCCTTTTCACCACGTCCTCTCCAGCATCTGTTATTTTTTGAGTTATTGATAATTGCCATTCTGACTGTAGTTAGGTGGTATCTCAGTGTAGTTTTAATTTGCATCTCCTTGATGATTAGTGAGGTTGAACATTACTTCATGTGTCTGTTGGCCGCTCGGGTGTCTTCCTTTGAGAAGTGTCTGTTCATATCTTTTGCCCACTTTATAATGGGGTTGTTTGTTTTTTTCTTTTCAGCACGTTTGAGTTCCTTGTGTATCCAAGATGTTAGGCCTTTGTCAGACCTGGAGTTGGCAAATACTTTTTCCCAGTCTGTGGGCTGTCTCCCTGCTCTCTTGATGGTTTCTTTGGCTTTGCAGAAGCTTGTCAGTTTAATGAGGTCCCACTTGTCTATCTTATCTCTTATGGCCCGTGCATTTCGGGTATTGCTCAGGAATTGGATGCCAGTTCCAATTTCCACAAGGATGTGTCCTGCGTTTTCTAAGGTTACTATGGTTTGAGGTTTTACATTGAGGTCTCTGATCCATTTAGAGTTAGTTTTTGTGTATGGAGCTAGGTAGGGGTCTTGTTTGAGTCTTCTGCATGTGGTCAGCCAGTTTTACAAGCACCATTTACTGAATAGGTTCTCCTCTCCCCAGTGGTAGGTGGTAGAGGCTTTGTCAAAGATGAGTTGGTTGAAAAATTGACGTTTTGCTTCTGGAATCTCAATTCTATTTCATTGGTATATATGCCTGTTCCTATACCAATACCAAGCTGTTTTGATTATTGTAGGTTTATAGTGAAGTTTTAAATCTGGTAATGTATACCTCCTGCTTTTTTTTTTTTTTGCTGAGTATTGTTCTGGCTATTTTTGGTCATTTGTGTTTCCATATGAATTCCTGTGTTGTTTTTTCTAGGTCTGAGAAGAATGTTGCTGGTAATTTGATGGGTATTGCATTAAATCTGTAGATTGCCTTAGATAGAATGGACGTCTTCACAATGTTGATTCGTCCAATTCATGAGCATGGGATATTTTTCCACTTGTTTGTATCATCTTTGATTTCTTTGAGCATGTTTTGTAGTTTTCATTGTAAAGGTCTTTCATGTTTCTGGTTAGGAAGATGCCAAGGTATTTCTTTTTTATTTTTTTTTTGTGGCTATTGTGAATGAAATTGTGCTTGGTATTTGAGTTTCTGTTTGTTTGTTATTGGTGTAAAGAAATGTGATTGTCTTTTGCACATTTATTTTATACCCTGGGTCTTTGCCGAAGTCCTTTATGAGTGTTTGGAAGTTTTTGACAGATTCTCTTGGGTTTTCAAGATACACAGTCATGTCATGTGCAAAGAGAGATAACTTGACTTCCTCTTTTCCTACTTGGTTACCCCTGATTGCCTTCTCTTCTCTGATTGCTCTAGCCAGGACTTCCAATACTATATTGAACAGGAGGGGTGAGAGTGGGCATCCTTGTCTTGTTTTGGTTTTCAGGGGAAATGGTTCCAATTTTTGTCCGTTTAGAAGTATGCTGACTGTGGGTTTCTCATAGATGGCTTTTACTATTTTGAGGTATGTTCCACATATGCCTAGATGTTCGAGGGTTTTTATCAAGAAGTGGTGCTGGATTTTTATCAAAAGCTTTTTCTGCATCTATTGATATAATCATGTGGTTTTTGTTTTGACATCTGTTGATGTATTTAATTACATTTATAGTTTTACAAATGTTGAACCAACCTCGCATCCCAGGGATGAAACCTACTTGGTCATGATGGATGATTTTTGAGATGTGTTGTTGAATCCGGTTTGCTAGGATCTTACTGAGAATTTTAGCATCTATGTTCATCAAAGATATTGGCCTGTAGTTCTCTTTCTTTGTTGGGTCTTTACCTGGCTTGGGTATCAATGTGATGTTAGCTTCATAAAATGATTTGGGGAGAGTTCCGTCTTTCTTAATCACCTGGAATACCTTTAGTAAGATTGGTATCAGCTCCTCCTTAAATGTCTTGTAGAATTTTGCTGGAAAGCCATCTGGTCCAGGGCTTTTTTTTTTGTAGGTAGATTTCTTATTACATAGTCAATTTCCTTGATTGTTATTCATCTATTTAGGGTCTCAATTTCTTCTTGTTTCAACCTAGACAGGTTGTGTGATGTCAGAAAGTCCTCCATTTCCTTAAGGTTTTCAAGTTTGTTTCTATACAAGTATACATAGTCTCTAATTATTTTTGTATTTCTTCAGGGTCAGATGTGACTTCATCTTTTGTGTTTCTGATTGTGTTTATTTGGGCTTTTTCTCTCTTTTTTCTTGGTCAGTCTAGCTAGGGGACCATCAATCTTGTTTCTCCTTTTGAAGGACCAGCTTTTTGTTTCATTGATTTTTTGTATTATCCTTTTGTCTTCTATGTTCTGGATTTGGGCTTTTATTTTGGTGATCTGGATTCTTCTGCTGAAGTTAGGGTTTTGGTGGTCTTGCTTTTCCAGCTTCCTTAGGTGGCTTGTTAGGCTGTTAATTTGTGATTCTTTCATTTTCTTCACGTGCGTTTTTATGATCCTTGTTCAATGACATCCTTCATAGCATTGCATTCATCAGAATTAATGGAAATGATTCTGACATTATGTTTGTGCATATTCTTTCTGTTCACAATAAGCCTAGCTTTAGTTGACCAGTGTCAGAGAACAGAAAGCTGATGGCTGTTACATTTCCTTTGATTTTATTTGCATTGCTAAGTGTGATGGGACACAAAAGCCAGACTGTTTCTTGTGTGATAAGTTTCCTGCCAATGAGAGGATGAAGTCAAGAAAGCTTATTTCTATCCCACATCTTTAAAATTAAAAAAAAAAAAGAAAGCTTATTTCTGAGCATCCTGAAAATAAATCACACAATATAGATTTTTTTTTCCCCTCGAGAAGAAGTTCAATTTTAAAAAGGTGGAAATTTACCAAAACTTATATTTGTCTCCCCATGAAGGTCTTGACACGTTTCCAATCAAAAGAAACCATAAATAACTGGAGAAAGCTCTATCAAGTACTGTGGAAATGCTTGAACTTGTGGGTTGTTTAGAAAAAAAATAATAAAATAGTGCCTCTGTTCATTTGATATAACCTACTCCTGAACTCTGACATTTTGTTAATATTTTGAAGCCAGTTATGGTGAAAATAACAGCTGTGCCATTCCTATTTTGCATGCATCTGAGTGAAGACTATTATTGTTTTAGTAAAACTTTGATTTTTATCTGATGCTGATTCTGCTCTCTCTCTCTCTCTCTCCCCCTCTGTCTCTCTCTCTGTGTGTGTGTGTGTGTGTGATGCCTTATTGATACCTTAAAAGTCAAGTCTTTTCATCAGTAAAAGGTTTGTTTTTTAAGCAAAATTCCTAATGGAAGAAAAATCTTGATACTATATGCATGTACTGAGTACATATACAGTTTCTGGATCTAAGATCCAGCTTAATTAGTTTGGTGAAGACAGAGAAAGATTCCATTTGTCATAGAGACTGATTGCTTTTACTATCAGCATGCATTAGTGTCAAAGACACTGACAATTATCCTAAAAGATGCTTTTGCCTGCTCTGTTAAGTGACCGAATAATTTCATAGTCATAGTCTTAAATCTATATTTTTCAATTTTTTTATTTAGAAGGAAAACATGTATTCTTTTTGCTATCAAAAGTGTCTTCATTTTTCAAAAGATGTTAGTGTACTTGGTTGAACTTGGGTCCAAAATTTTAATTAGTTTATTCTTTAAGTAAAGAAGAACTTAATCTTAAAAACTTGACAAGAAGTTTATTCATTGCTAGAATTTCTTGTACATGTCTGGCCAAAATGATGAGGCTAGTCTTTCCATTTCAAATTCTAGTCTAGTAGGGTGGCTCTGAAAACACCTGTCATTTTGGAGGAAGAGATTAGAGGTGAAAACTTAGGGGAAAGAGGACCTTTCCCTTCATATGAATGTGTAAAAGAACTTTGGGGAGGACGAAGGAGTTGAAAATGAGAAAGCTTTGTCAGTTATTCTTGGGGAAGATCTACAAACACCTGGAAAGACTTCAAAAGCTCTTTTAAAGGTTACTCCTTTATGAACTTTGCAGCAACTTGGATGGACTTAGAGGTTATAATACTGAGTGATCTAACACGGAAACAAAGAACCGAGTATCACATGCTCTCGCTCATAAGCGGAGATTGAACAACTATTGTAATACTAAAAGAAAAGGATTGGCAGTAGTGGGAAACTGCCAGGGGGTGGGGAGCACACCTCATCAGCAGGGGTACGTGCATAATGAACATTTGTATACCTAACCCTGAATTGTACCTTACATATTTAAAATAAAAAATTAATTTTAAAAAAGTTACTCCTGCTTAGACTACTTAGAATTGAAAGGAGTCAAGTTTTCCCTTGCTGACAAAGGCTGCATTGTTAACAGCAAACTTTCCAAAAATAATATCACTTGACTAAAGGACAAAAGATTTGATAGCACCTGAATTCAACTTGAAGTGTCTTGGAGAAAGCTTAGGTGTTCTGACGAAAGTCTGCTTTGCTTTGATAGAAATTTTAATTCTGTTTGTTATTGAAAGTTATGTGAGCTGAAACTTTGAGCATTTGCTGCTATTAAAACAGACCCAGAATTAACTGAATACTAAAAATGGCATCGGTATTTCCATGTAAGAGATAACTCTAAATTTTAACTTGTTACTAAGCCAAATAAAACAACCTTCTCTTTGAAAAATATTTTAAGCAGAAGCAAAGTTTTTAAAAATATATTTTGATTAATAATTTGAATTGTATTTAGGCAGCAGCTATCAACTTTTACAAGAAAAATAAGTTGAATGAGTCTTTGTAATATGTGAAATAGCTCAATGTCAAATACAAAAAAAAAAGGCATAAAACATTTACACATGAGTTGATTTTTCTTGGGATAACACCACAGCTTCATTAGATTTTCTTTTTTATTTTATTTTATTTTTTTGAGTTGGAGTCTCACTCTGTCGCCCAGACTGGAGTGCAGTGGCTGCTCCCGACCACCGCAGCCTCGCCTGCTGGGCTCCGGCGATCCTTCCGCCTCAGCCTTCCGAATAGCTGGAATTACAGGCACACACTACCATGCCCGGCTGATTTTTTGACTTATTGTAGAGATGAGGTCTCGCTGTCCAGGCGGGTCTCGAACCCGCGGGCTCAGGCAATCCACTTGCCTCAGCCTCCCAAAGGCGCGGGATTACAGGCTGAGCCACCGAGCCCGGCTTCATTAGATTTTCAAAAGGGTTCATATCTCTTCCCTCCTCAAATTATGATTACTTCTTAACAGTATTACTATGTTATCAGTATGGTATCAATTGAGAAATAATGCTCAACTAGTTAGTCTATTCCCTAGGGACCTTCCATTTCTATGAATCTGTAGTTACATAGTAAGTAATCTATGCTCTTCTTCATGTAGATTATGTCTACATGAAGAGCTGAGCATGTATGGATAGTATAAATATGTGACTGTGAGGCTCTGTGTGAATGGGGGAAGGAAGACAGATACTATGAAGATTTTTTGAACTGATAACAATAACACCAAAGAATAAATATTCATTTGGGCATTTTGAGGTTTTTTTTTTGGTAGAATATAATTTATAATTTTACTAGAGAAATTTCAAAAAGAGAATGACTACAACATCCACTGGAGACAGAATTTTTAAGTATAGTTATAGTTCTATTTCTGTGACTTTCTGTGAGCACAGACACATTTTTAATGATATGCAGAGAGTGATGTGCAGAGAGTTTTTGTGACATCAACATGTCACTTTCTGGTAGCAAAAACAGGGTCTGTGTGGCAGGAACCATTTTAGACTGTAATTGCACTAATGGGTCATTGATCTTCAAGATATCTAAACAGACCCTCACAAATAGTCTGTAATGACTTTGAAGGCTGTTAGCATAATTGTTGGCTACATACTCAACCCAAGCCTTTCTATTTGCTATTACAAATGATAAAATAAACATTACATATTTCCAGAAGCTTATAATTACATGTACTTACACAGTAGTTGAAAATAATAGAGTCCTTGAAGAAACTGTATTTTATATCAGTCAGATAAAGTGAACATTCTGTCTTCTGCTAAAATCACAGGGCTGGAAATCAAAACTTCTATTTTTGGCACCATGAATGACAACTGTTTTTATTTTATTTTTTTTTTTCAGTGAACAGGTCATTTAACCCTTTCTTGCTTCAGTATTGCCAACATAAATGGAGAAAAGTCCATTTGTACAAGCCACCTAAAATAATGTGAAGTTTTGAATTGACATTTTCAAGCTTGTTTACCGTTATTCCTGAGGTTTGCATATGAAAAAAAGAAATGAAATTAGTATTATCTATTTTTCACATATATAATGTATGCAAGGAGATTATGAACTTCCATCCTTCCTTCTTTCCTTCCTTTTCTCTTCCCTCCCTCCCCTCTTTCTTCTTTTATTTCTTCATTTCCTGCATAGGAAAATACAGATTTAGGGCTGGAAATGGACTACTGTATCTTCTGTTCATTTCCTTGATTTTATTTTTATATAGTATGGTTTCATGTGTGTTTATCTAAAATACATGTATTTAAATTTTTTTGTTTAAAATGTTACAAAATTGTACTTATGAAATAGTTGAGGCATGTTCTTTTTCACTTAATATCATACTGACAAGATTCCATTATATTTTTTGTGTTGCTGTAGTTCATTTGCTAGCTGCTGTGTAATATTCCAATGTATGAATATATCACAGTTTATTAAATCACTCTCTCACTAATGGGCATTTGAGTTGTTTCCAGCTTTTTATTATTATGATTGGTACTGCTATTAACATAACATGCTATTGTGTCTTGGTTAGATGATTAAGACTCTCTTGAGTATATATGTAGATGTGTAATGTCTAGTCATAATATATAAAAATAATCAACTTTAAAAGGCCAAATAGTCTTCAAACTTATTTACTCCAAATTACACACTAACATGCAGTATATAAATTGTGTATACCCATTACCTCCAACATGTAGATATACAATGCATTTACATTTTCACCAACTGAATGTACTAAAATAGTATCTTATTGCAGTTATCATTTGTGATTATTTGATCACTAAATTGTTGAGTATCCTTTCTCATAATTACAGGGTTTGTGTGTGTGTGTTTTCTGTGAAACATCTGTTCATGTGTTTTTCCACATACTTGTGCTTCTACATATAGTTTATATATTATTAGTAATAGTTCTTTATTCATAGTGAGTATAGTGAATATATTCTCCTACTTAGTAACTTGTTTTAAGGTATTCTTCATGAATAAAATTTTCAATTTATAATACCCACACAGATCTTTTAAAAAATAATTAATGCTTTTCTGATATCTCACTTAAGAAATCTTTCCCAGCCAGGCTCGGTGGCTCAGCCTGTAATCCCGCGCCTTTGAGAGGCTGAGGTGAGTGGATTGCCTGAGCCCGCAGGTTCGAGACCCGCCTGGGCAGCAAGACCTCATCTCTACAATAAAGCAAAAAATCAACCGGGCGTGGTAGCGCATGCCTGTAATTCTGGCTACTTGGAAAGCTGAGGTGGAAGGATCGCCGGAGCCCTGCAGGTCGAGGCTGCAGTTGCTGGGAGCGGCCACTGCATTCCAGTCTGGGCGACAGAGTGAGACTCCAACTCAAAAAAAAAAAAAGAAATCTTTCCCTACCCAACTAATTGAAATAATTTACTTATATTTTCTATTAGAGTAAAATTTTTATTTTTAAAATTTATGTTCTTAATTAATCTAGAGTTTATTTTTTATATACGGTGGGAGGTAAAGATCTAATTTTATCTATAAGGATAACAATTTGCTTTCAGCTCTCTTTATTGAATGATTGATAATTTCTCCCTTGATATGTCACATTACTATACATGGTAGTCTACACACATGAATCTGTTTCTGAGTTCTTTGATTAATTGATCAGTTCATCTAATGCTTTGTTAATGCTCTGTTAAACTTATTTTATTTGGGAGAGCCATGGTAATGTAATGAGTATAGGAAGAGGTATAACACCTGGTTTTGAGTCTATATAGTTGTATCCCAGCTTCCTCTCAGTAAGAAATTAGACTGTGTGTGTGTTTGTGTAAAAATATATTAATAAAGGCAAGGCATTCATAAATCAGCGGACATTGATGAGCATGTCTCATAAACTAAAGAGTATGATGATTCTAATTCTGTTCTTTGCACCTGAGACCCACTGAGGGCAGAAGAGAAAAACAGAACACAGTCTAATGGTCTAAAAAAAAAATTAGAAAAGTTTCAAATCCATAATTTGTGGTCTCTTTCTGTTTCTTTTATTAAGGTTAATACATTAATTAAGGTTTTAAGTAAGATTATCTACCTCACTAGACTGAAGGTAGAGAAAGTCTATTTTAATCATAACAGAAAATTATCACTTAGCACAACATCTGCAGATAGTGAACATTTAATAAATATTTTCTAGGTGAATGAGGGAATTCATTAAGATGTCCTTTTCTTGTTAGTAGATAAACATCTGTTTTATTTTTATAAATCATTAATTCTTGAATTTTCAAATGGAAGCTCATACATTTCCCAGACAAAACATGCTTACACTTCTAGTTCAGAATAATATCTTTTACAATGGCTTCCATCCTTTAAAAGTGATCTGTAATTAGAACAAAATTTTCAGAATTCTCTATGTATTTGCATAAATACATACATTGTTCTGAATGTGCAAATATGTAACACATGAGTTTTTATGTAGCAAATATATAAATTTTATACAGTATTTGACACAAAAGTTGGTATTGTATACAGGATTAAAAGGGACCTCAGAAAGCACCTAGTTCTTTAAATTTGTAAAATCATGAACTTCTCTGTGAATCTGGAAAATGTGCATATGCAAATATTTTAATTAAAAATTAAGGGACCCACTTCTGAGGGAGGGATGGAGGAGAATGGGAGGGCATGTGACAAAACAAAGGGTACTTGATTAATGGGGGAATGAGGGCCAGTCAGAAGCCCAAACTTCACTGGCATGCAGCCTATTTATGTAGTTAATCCTCACTTGTACCCCAGATTCCTATAATATAAGAAAATTTTAAAAAATATATCTTTGTTAAGAATATTGAATGAGAAGGAATAAAATGAGACTCATTTGTGAGAATGAAAAAAAAAATCAGGGGTTGGGGAATCTTCTGAAACTGTCCCATTTGGCATACCGATCTACTATAAGCTCTTAATTTTACAGATGAGAAAATAAGATGCATAAAATTTAGGTATTCTTTCAATCTAGTTAATGCTTGAGTTAGCAGCAGAACCAAACTCTCCTGGATATCCAGTCTACTGGGATCCCCATTGTAGTTCTACTTGCTATGGATAATGGCATAACAGAACATTCTGAAATGTAGAAACAATGAAATGTTATTTCACTGCCTGTCAGTAATTAGTTAAAATAGGAACACTGCACAATGATTTCCATTTTCATAATCACGATTCATATCAGTGTTCCGTTTGTACTGAAAACAATTTTTTTAAACTTTTGCCTTTTTGTTTTTTCTTTGCCTCAATTAACACAAGATAATATATTGTGTTTTAGTAATATGTTCTAGTATATATTTGCCATTCAAATTTCCAAGATGCAATGTTAAAACTTTAGTTACTAATCATTGTATAATTGGCACTATTTCATCAAATCAGTTAAAACATTTTCAGAAAATTTCAGCCCTTTCTGAAATAATTCAGTTTTTTGTTTTTTGTTTTTTGTTTTTTTGAGTTGAAGTCTCACTCAGTCGCCTAGACTGGAGTGCAGTGGCCGCTTCCGGCCACCGCAGCCTTGACCTGGGCTCTGGCAATCCTTCCGCCTCTGCCTTCCAAATAGCTGGAACTACAGGTGCGCGCTACCACGCCCGGCTAATTTTTTATTTATTGTGGACATGAGGTCTCGCCAAGTTGCCCAGGTGGGTCTCGAACCCACGGGCTCAGGCAATCCACTCACCTCAGCCTCCCAAGGCGTGGGTTTACAGGCTGAGTCTCCGAGCCCGGCATAATTCGGTATTTTTAAGACCAAACTTTAGCAAATGTATTTCAGGATCTACCACAAATATGCATGTCTATTTAAATGTAACCATAGTTCTTTTCCTAATAATTTAGCTCTAGACCCAGGGCAACCATTTCAACCAATAGTCACAGAGTTAGGGAGAAAACTTGTTCTCCTAAATAAAAGGAAAATAAATCTGTTACATGTAACCTTGGTATCTAAAACTACCTTGTTTTTCCCCTGTCAAGCTGTTGGCCATATAATAAGAGATCTCCAAATATTTATTAAGCCTGATAATTGGAAATTTATGAACTACAGTTTCTTCAAGCTACTGTTTCCCATAGATCATCAGTAGGAGACTCCAGACTTGTCCTACTGCCTTAAGTCCATCCCAGAAGTTCTTTGCTGCCCATTCCCTATTTATTAGCACCTAGAGGTGCAGTCTAAGAATACAGCTTTACAAATGAATAGGCAAGAAACAACAATAATTTGAAAAGGTATCTTTCCTAGTGTTTCAGGGACTAAATATGCAAATATAAAAATCAAATAAGTAACCAACCAAACAACCGCAACAAAAATATAAGAAACCATTTGCCTTGGAGTCATCCAGGTAAGGGATTAGGAACCCACAGTAACACATAGTCTTCCTCTCCTCAGTCTTGTTTCTAAAAGGATGAGGCAGTGACCAGAGACACCAGTGACAGAGAAATAATGGAGGTCTGGATAGCTGACAGAAGCTTAAACTTGATGACAATGGACAGATATGTATTTCCCACATTACAAACAAAAAAAAAAAGAAAAAAAGTTCCTGTTTTTAGGTTAAGAAAGGAGAGGGGAATTAGATTTTCTGAAACGCCCAATATAACAGATTATTTCCCTTTCACTGATTACCTTATTATTGGTTTCTTCAGACATCTTCCTATGTGGTTTCCATGTCTTACCAACGGGGGATATCAACAGGCACATGCCATACAAGAAAACAGTGCCACACCTTTCTAAAAATACTCAGGGCTGACTATTCTGAGGGATATAAACCCATACGGAGACAATGTTGGGAAGTTTGCTTATAGTCAAGTAAAATGAAAGAATCCTACTTTGTAGGATTTCTATCAAAAAGATATTCTGTTAATTTTCCTCTACGAACACTTGCTTGACTGCCAGTTACTTTGGACTCATTTCAGAAAGTGAATTGTAACCAGATTCTATTAAATTTCTTTGAAAATTATTCAATTTATTCACCTATGGGACAGTAATTATTTCTGTGTCCAGAATCGAGTCTAACCAACTATCACTGCACACTGAGAAACTGGGGTTATTAGACATAACTGAATAAATTAGACTTTCCTAAAAAAGCAGTGAAACATGTTTTTTCCCCTATATATGTCAAAGATTTTTGTCAATTATATTTTAATAAGAACTAAAAATTAAAATAGCCAAATAATAAAGTTGGAAGGAATTCAAGATCTTAGAGAATTATGAATACACTATACTAGCTTAACATAACTTGTCAATAATAAATATTATAAATGTTTGAAGTTAGTCCCATGAGGAGACATTAATTTATTAATTACTATGGTTGAAGAGTTTGTAATTATGAGTGTGATTCAAATCACATTGTTGATATTTTGCAAAAAATACCTTGTCAAGCATAGGCAATTATTCAAACAATAGTTAAGAGGAAGAGATTCATTTAGAATTTGCATTTGCCTTAATTAATTTTGGCAAATCATTATAACAGAAGGAGGTATTTTTTGAGAGCTTCATGATTTAAGGACCGTAGGTAATAGGATCCCTGAATCATGCTTTGTATTCAAATTTTCACCTTAGAAGGAACAAATTTGGGTAATAAAGAGTCCACTTCGTGGGGACCAAAGGGAGGCCCAAACTTTACCTGAATGATGTCTACTTGTATAACTAATCCTGAATTGTACCCCATATCTTTAAAATAAAATTTTTTTAAAAGAGTTCACTTAAAATATTGACTTAATCAGCATGGTATAAAAATGAAAACAAATGAATTTGACTAGTATTCCAATTATGACTTTATACTACTTTCATTGCCAGGTACAAAGACAAAAATTGAAAATACAAATGGATTTTCCCCAAATTGAATTTCTCTATAATGAAAGTTAGACTCTGTGAAGCTACAGCTTTAGAAAATTATCAGAACATGTATACTATACTTAGTTTAGTTAGATAAATAGTCATAATGATTTAATAGTGAGAAAAGTAATTTAAATATCAATAAATATCTTATATATTCGAAAATATTTCCATTTTAAAAAGTTTTAAAAAGGTTTTTCTCATTGAATTCCCAATGGTAAAAAGGTTTACCTTTGTTTATTATGCAATTCTAGAAATATTTTTGACCATCAAATATATGCATTTAGCGGGGTTCAGTGGCTCAGCCTGTAATCCCGTGTCTGGGAGGCTGAGGTGAGTGGATTGCCTGAGCCCACGGGTTCGAGACCTTGGGCAGCGAGACCTTGGGCAGCGAGACCTCATCTCTACAATAAATAAAAAAAATCAGCTGGAAGGATCGCCGGAGCCCAGCAGATCGAGGCTGCGGTGGCCGGGAGTGGCCACTGCACTGCACTCCAGTCTGGGAGACAGAGTGAGACTCCAAT
>NW_007252750.1:0-1580 GCF_000164805.1 Carlito syrichta
GGTTGCATGAATTAAATATTTATACAGCAACTTACTCTCTGTTGTAAATTGGCCAAAAGAAACCTGACTGCACACAGAGAGTGTGTGAGGCTGGGTGTGTGTGTCAGGGGTGGACCGGGATGTGTTTTGGGTTTCACTTTGTAAAGAATGTTTGACTGTAAGTGTAGTCATGTCTAAAAGCATTGGAGTAACTACATTATGCTCAAGCAGAACATTTGTCAAAAGTGATCATCAGAGTTGGCCTGAAGGGCCCTGTTCTGGTACGTGTCTGAATTCTACGCAAGGATTTTAGATAATTGGACCTATTGCTCAGTGAAGAAATGACAAAAGGCCTTTTTACTTTCAATGAAGTTAATGATAGCTAGAGTGGCCCCTTTACATCCTCTCTTCATTTCATCGTGGGATAACTTATCATATCTTGCCTTATCTGTTATCCTGCTAATCATGAAATTTCTCTTTCTGTGGATGAATGAGAATGTGATAAATATTCTGCAATGAACTGCCTCTGGGAAAGGAAACCTTGTTGTGGAGAATGTGTTAGAAGTAAGCAGTAAGTGTTAAGCAAAGGTCAGATTGATGTCATCACTGAGGTTTCCCTGGAGTGGAGACAATTACTCCTTGTTTGTTTGCCTATTAATCCGGAATTCTGTGGGGGTGTTCAAGTCTTCTGAAATGCATTATGGAGGCTCCTTAGAGTCCAAATCAAGTACGATGATAGAGTTTCAGTGTATATTTTAAAGCAGGGAGCAACGAGTTGATTTATAAATATTTAAACATAAATAATGATTCATGAATTGACATATCAGCCAGTAGAATTTTTTGGATAAATAACATCATCCTGAGGGAATTTAAATACAGCTCTGTAGTCCTTCAGTATATATTAATAATCTTTAAAGTACTAACTTTCATATGTTCTCATATTTTTATCTAATCAGGATATATCTCTATTGATATAATTGGAAATTTCTAAGGCAGCCTTTTTTTGTCAACAGTTTAATTTTCCTGTTTTCAAGTTCATTTGATAGTAAAAGACACAGAAGTTATCGTCAACCCCAAAGAATCAATGGTAGACCAGTTGTTTTCATTTGAACTACACGTATTGGCAGAGTAGTTATGGTAATTTTTCAATTTGGTTAATATTTGTGCCGAAGTGTACGTGTGAAAAAATGTCAGTAGATATAAAATAGTACATGAAATAGCAAATAATTATGCTGTGAATATCATTTTGACTTTTCATTAGATGTAAGTGTTCATTTCTTAGACATGAATATTTATTTTAAGCAGGCAGAGGGGCAAAATATGAACAACATGAGATTAGGGTCTATAGATCAGCAGAATTCTTTAAACAGATTTAGCAATATACCTTGAACACATTGTCATGTTTTTAAGCTACAGTGTCTTATTTCTGCAGTTGAGGGAAAGATATTTGTTTATCTGTTGTTTTGAGGATCAAATGACACAATGTATTGAAAAATCCCAGAGTACTATTGACATATTACTATTACATTCAGGAAGTAACTTAGATAAATAATCCAGGAGGGGTGAACTTTTCATTTTTAGACACTCAACTCAAATCAACA
>NW_007252750.1:2816-4654 GCF_000164805.1 Carlito syrichta
TCAACCACACTGTCTGCAGGCTCCACTGCTCTCATGGCAGCAGCCTATGGCGCCAGAGATGACACATTCCTTCCCCAGTCACTGCTTGCTTGCCATGCTCTTGCTGTTTCTCATTCGGTGGGTGTGGGTTCGCCCCTGACCCGTGTGTGTGTGTGTGTGTGTGTGTGTGTGTGTGTGTGTGTGTGTGTGAGTGCGCGTGTTTATATATGCCCGAGAATGCTCGGTGGCATGTAGCGACTCTCTCCTTGAGCCCGCACCAGGAATCTCCGAGAAACTACTCCCAGAACTGTGCTCAGTGGGCTTGGCAGTGGGTCTCTAGGGTGAAGCACTTGGTGTTTTCTCTCCAGTCTCTGCTGCTCAGGAGACCTGAGTGTAGCAAATACGGCACACTTTCCACTCCTCCACCATTCGAATTTTGTGACTAACTCTGTGCACTGTCTTTGTGTATGTGCAGCATTTCTGAGTCAAACATTCTATGTGAATTTGCACGGCGTGTCAGACACGGATTTTGGGGTAGGGGCGAATACATGCGGGACTGGGTGTCTGTGTGTCTGTTTGTCACGTAGTGTGCATGATTGGTGCACACTGATATGTGCCTTTTTTCATGTGGATCCTGCGCTGCTGTCTGTAGGCATTGTTCTCGTTTCAATGTTGGTGTGCACATTGCTGCCACGTGTGTGCATTTCCTAGAGCATGTTTTTCGGGTGTGTGTGTGTGAGTGTGTGTGTGCGCACGGGGAAGTTGCAACAGTGTCACTTGATTGCAACAGCAACCTTGAAATAGATTACAGCTAGCTAGTACTGTTGGCTTCCTGGGCAGTTCTACTTGACTTCTTTTACTTTTCTTTTTTTTTTTTTTTTTAATTGGAGTCTCGCTCTGTCACCCAGACTGGAGAGCACTAGTCGCTCCCGACCACTGCATCCTCAACTTGCTTGTCAATGGCAATCCTTCTGCCTCAGCCTTCCAAGTAGCTGGAGCTATGGGCGTGTGCTACCACTCCCAACTATTTATTTAAATTTTATTGTAGAGATGAGGTCTCACCAAATTGCCCAGGTGGGTCTCGAACCCGTGGGCTCAGGCAGTCAGCTCACCTCAGCCTCTCAAAGTGCTGGAATTACAGGCTGAACCACCGAGCCCAGGTACTTTTAGTTTTCTTAAGCCTTTGGGGCTTCCGATTTAATCATGGAAATAATGTTTCTAGAGTAATGGTGGGTGGCCAGAAGATTATAAGCGGCTTTTGTTTGATCCAGGCTTATGTGTGAATAATTCGTTTGTTTTCCATTTTATTCCTTTAAGGGACAGCTGTAAGTGGATTTTTTAAAAAAGGATATATCTATATAGTGTGCCCCAGGAATGCAAAACTTTATATTTGCAGCTCGGTCTTTCAGGGTTTTGTTTGCATGAATTAAATATTTATTCAGCAACTTACTCTCTGTTGTAAATGGCCAAAAGACACCTGACTGCACACAGAAAGTGTGTGTGGCTGGGTATGTGTGTCAGGGAGTGGACCTGGATGTGTTTTGGATTTCACTTTGAAAAGATTGTTTGATTGTAAGTGTAGCCTTTTCTAAAAGCATTGGAGTAACTGCATTATGGTCAAGCAGAACATTTGTCAAAAGTGATCATCAGAGTTTGCCTGAAGGGCCCTGCTCTGGTATGTGTCTGAATTCTAGGCTAGGATTTTAGATAATTGGGCCTATTGCCCAGTGAAGAAATGACAAAAGGCCTTTTTACTTTCAATGGAGTTAATGATAGCTGGAGTTCCCAGGCCCCTTTACATCCTCTCTTCATTTCATCACGGGATAAGTTATCATTTCTCGCCTTATCTGTTATCATGT
>NW_007252750.1:4730-6460 GCF_000164805.1 Carlito syrichta
TCCAAATCAAGTACGATGATAGAGTTTCATGTCTATGTAAGCCAGGGAGCAAAGCGGTGATTTATAAATATTTTACCATAATGATTCATTAGTTGTTGTATCGATCAGCAGAATTTTTTGGATAAATAACATCATCCTGAGGGAATTTAAATAAGCTCTGTAGTCCTTCAGTATATATTAATAATCTTTAAAGTACTAACTTTCATGTGATCTCATCTTTTTATCTAATCAGGATATATCTCTTTTGATATAATTTGAAATTTCTAAGGTAGTCTCTTTTTGACAACAGTTTAAGTTTTCCTGTTTTAAAGTTCATTTGATAGGAAAAGACACAGAAGATATCATCAACCCAAAAGAATCAACGGTATCCTAGCTGTCTTTATTTGAACTACACGTATTGACAGAGCAGTTATGGTAATTTTTCTTTTTGCTTCGAGTTTGTTTCCTCAGGTAATTGTGCCGAAGTGTACGTGTTAAAAAGTATCAGTGTATATAAAATAGTAAACGAAATAGCAAATAATTATGCTGTGAATATCATTTTGACTTTTCATTAGATGTAAGTGTTCATTTCTTAGATATCAATATTTATTTTAAGCAGGCAGATTTGCAAAATATCAACAACATGAGATTAGGGTCTATAGACCAGCAGAGTTCTTCAAACAGATTTAGCAATATACCTTGAACACATTGTCGTGTTTTTAAGCTACAGTGTCTCATTTCACAGTTGAGGGAAAGATATTTGTTTATCTGTTGTTTTGAGGATCAAATGACACAATGTATTGAAAAAACCCAGAGTAGTATTGACATATTACTATTGCATTCAGGAAGTAACTTAGATGAATAATCCAGCAGGGCTGAACTTTTTGTTTTTAGATTCTCAACTTAAATCAACATAATGAAAGTGTGGGTCACAGTGACATTTCTTTCATTGCTTAACAATAAATCTATGGACCTAAACAATCACTAGAGATGTAAGAAGTTGGAAAGGTAACAAAAAATCTTTAAGTCTTAACACCATTTTTTTCACAGTTTGTTAATAAGGACAGTAGTCTAACTTTCATGAATTCCAAACCTGGAAATTGTAATATTAAAAATACATAAGGTTCCACTGTTCAGCTGTTTGCTTATGCGTAGTGTTTTATTCTTCAGAATGCTTCCACCCAATTTCAAAATAGTTAGTGTTAGAGTATGGTATTGCACTTTTCTATGGTCATGCCTCTTTGGACTTACATTGTTTAAGGTTGGCAGGTGGCCAAAGTTGTGTAAAGTTGCATGTCCATTATTGGTTGTGCATCAGAAGAGGCTGGCTGAGTGCTGTTTCAACAATACACTGGAATGCCACCCAGCCCAGTCTCAGCAGGGTTCTGAGAGTCCAGCAGAGCAGAGTAGTTCGAGTGTGTGTGTGAATGTGTGAATGTGAGTGTACAGTACAGAGCGGTTGAGTTGTCATGTGGACTCATGCACAACAAGTTATGAAGGCCTCCGTGTCTGCGCTCTTCAGCCTAGGCAGGACAGAGGGAAACAGCAGACCCTGCCTGCACTGGGTGGACAGGATCCCATGCATTTGGGGGAAGAGGCGGCTAAGGCGGGTGATGTTGAATGTCTCTTGACAGTTTATGGCATTGCAGGGGCAAGGGTCAGCCAGGAGTTTGTGCGCCTGATTTTACACGCGGCCGTCCATTTTCCATAGTATTGAATTGTATTTTTAGAGGGGCCGAGCTCAGCATCTC
>NW_007252751.1:0-680 GCF_000164805.1 Carlito syrichta
GGTATTTTGTCTGAATTAAGATTGCTACTCCTCCTTTCTTTTGTATTCCATTCACCTGAAAGTTTGTTTCCCATCCTCTTACTTTGAGTCTGTGGGTGTCCTTCTAGTGAGGTGAGTCTCTTGAAGGTAATAGATTGTTGCCTGATGATATTTTATCCATTTTGCCATTCTATGTCTTTTCAGTGGTGCATTTAGTCCATTCACATTTAGGCTAATAATTGAAATGCAAGAGTTGATCCCTGTCATAAGGTTCTTACAGAGTTAATCCTGCTTATTTGTTGTCTTTCTTTGGGTTTTGGAGTTGGTTCATGTGTGTTTTTAATCTTTTGCCTGTACTCTTGTGAAGAATGCTGTTGTTCTTTTTTATTTTTCTTCTGTGTTCAGTACTTTCTTAAATTTTTCTTGTAGAGGTGGTCTGGTGGTAGCGTAGGTTCTTAGGGATTGGATGTCTGGAAAAGATTTCAATTCTCCCTCACTAATGAAGCTTAGTTTGGCTGGGTAGGTTATTCTTGGTTGAAATTGTTTCTCTTTTAGAACTTTGAAGATAGGACTCCAGGCTCTTCTGGCCTGAAGGGTTTCTGTGGATAAATCTGCTGCTATTCTAATTGGTTTTCCCTGGTAGTAGTCTGGCCTTTTTCTCTTGCTGCCTTTAGGATTTTTCCTTTCATAGCTACTTTGTT
>NW_007252751.1:1043-2468 GCF_000164805.1 Carlito syrichta
TGCTTTCCATGCTTATAGTCTGTGTCATTTCCATCACAGTATCTTTACTGCTGTCATTCTGACAACATCTCCTTCCTATTTTCTCTTATCTCTCCTCAATTTTTTAAATTCTTTCCATTAATGTATTGATGTCTGGGTTTGTTGCATGTAACCAGTCATTCTGGGGACTCTTCATTGTCTGTGTTCCAGAATCTGTTTTCTCAGTGTCTGATTTCCCAGGGGTCTGTGTAAGACCTATATTCTTCTTTTGGTTTTTCTTCATTTGTGCGGTTTTTCCCCCTCTCTACTTTTTCCTTCCCTCCACGTCACCGTCTTCTTTAATTCTGTTATTCAGGGGTAAAGGGATTGGTTTTACTTCTGTTTGTTCAATCTTCTATTCTTTATGTATGTCCTCTTACTTTGTTCAATTCTGAAGCTGTACTGTAGGTTGGAGGTGGTCCTTTTTTGCAGTTTTGAGATGTACTTAAGGGGAGAGCTATGATTCAAAATCTGTCTGCAGGTCCTGGTATTCTCTGACATGCGTGTGGATAATGTGGAACCCACTTCCCATTGCCCTGTAATCTGTCTGTGCAGTGGGGCTGTAGGTTTACTCCCTGAAATAAAATGTGGTTAGCAGAGGGGAGAGAATGGAGCAGATAGTGGGTTGAAGAGGAAAGTGGAGAGATAGAGGAGTAAGGGGGGAAACAAATGAGTGTGCCAACAGATAGAGAGAGAGGCCTATACTGAAACAGATAAAAACAATAGACCACAGCTACAGTCGAACCAACTCTCATACAAACAAAAATAAAACATATAGTGATGCTAATATACAAGCTAACCAACCACCTTGTTAGTGTGTTGTTCCTCTGTACAAAGATATGGTTTACAGAGAGAAGAAAAGAAAAGGAAAAGGAAAAAAGAAAAAAGGAAACAATACAGTAGGAATAGAATTAAGTCATTAAACTAATAGAATCAATGAAGCACACTCTGAGACATTTGGTTTAAGTCCAATGTCCTTTCAGGTCTGATTTCTAGTTTTCTTTTCAAGCTGGTAAATTAGTTTGCAGTTCGAGTCAATTGCCCCTGATCTGCTGTGAAGGACAGTTCAGATTAACCTTCCTTCAGCAGTTTGGTCTATGTCTTTATCAAGCTTGTTTCTCCCGTTTCGGTGTTGCTACCATGAATCGCCAGCAGGTGGTGCTATCTCATCTGCTCGCCGCAGAGGAGGTGGGGCCAGACAGGAACAAGATGGCTGCCTGCCTCCAAGCAGGCAACAGGAGCCCCACGCTGGGCGGGCAGGACAGTCTCTGACACAGGATAGGTGGCAGCGATCCCAGCAGATCTTCCCTGAAGCAGTTCATTGTGGATCTCCTCGGGCCACGTGGTGCAATATGCTGCCCCTCCCAGAGGCCACAGTGGCGGTGGCGCCGGCGCTGGCAGCGGCAG
>NW_007252751.1:3125-103324 GCF_000164805.1 Carlito syrichta
GTCAGTGGAGTTAAAATCCATGAAGCTGTTATTGCTATTTTTTTCTTGGGTCAAAAAATAATATCAATTGTCTTAATAAATCCACTGGACATAAAAAAAATAATTCTTTTCACATAGGTAGAATACTTTACACAAGAAAGTATTCTTCTGACAAAAACCTTCCTTGATTCTAATATCAATGCTTTTTTCTCTTTTTTCCTTTCTGGGAGGAAAAAGCAAGTTCATCAGAGAATGTGATTTTTTTAGAGTTCTTGAGAGAAGAGCCTTCTGACCATGAAAATACTTAAAATCTCTATGAAATCAGTGCATAATTAATAGTAATGGCAAGTTATTGATGTTTATAGAATCCAGTATATTAGAATAATAGATTTAGTAATGGAATCTTCTAAATATTCCTCAGCATATTGCATATCATAGATAAGAAACAAATCAACTCTATGGAATCATAAGATTAACTTAAGACTCTATAAAAGATCTAGACACAAGATTACTAGTTATAGCCCTTTTGTGTTAAAGAATTGTGATTGTTTAATTCTTCTTTACCCAATCTCATTTATTGAAATGATTTAGCCCATTTACTTAATCATGAGTTGTTCCTAAACAGAAAGTATATTTAAAAAGTTTTTGACACAATAATATATATGCTTTTAAGGTGATAGCTATTGGCAAAATAGTAATTTAAAGTAAGATAAATATGCTTTCTATAAGCTTTCAGATATGTTTTCAATAAAGCCCAAAACCTACACTCTATATTTTGATACCTTTGGATACAAAGAGGAAAGGAATAAACATTTGAGTGGATTCCATGTGCCTGTTAGTTTAACCATTCATACTTATATACTATCATTTTCTTCCTTAATAGCCATATGAAGGAAAAAGAGTGAAGATATAGTGAAAATTATTATCTGATACGATTAGTGATTATTTTAAAAATCATAATGGATATTAATAGTCCAAATGTATACAATACAAAACTGACTTGTAGAGTTTAGTGCCCTGTGCCAGGTCCCACAGGTTGAAAGTGAAAGATATAGAATGAGAACTTAGGTCTTTTGGTGTAAAATCTCAGGCTTCTACCTTTATATCATAGCTACCAGGCAGGAAAGTGTTGCTCTAGAATGAGTGGATGCTTAAATCACGTTTTGAAACTCCTTTCACCCACTCAGCTGTTTTCTTTGACACTCTACCACAGATATAAGTTGTAATCAATAGAGTTCTGTGTTGAGATGTGTGGTATAGGGAAAAGACTTGGAAGAAAATTAATATTATGACTGGGGCAGAACACAAAGAAAATTTCCAGACACTCTAGTTGGGTGAACTCTCAGCAGATGAAAAATGCAAAGTAGCTGTCATATTATCTTTCTATTATGAAATTATAGTTCTAATGGATGAAGAAAATCACATGTTCCAGAAAAATTGGCAAATGAAACAGTACCTCTGAGACGTCTACCATGCATCCACAATGTGAAAAGGGAAATATTTATAAGAGCAATGTTAGCTGCGTGAGCAGAAAACTTAAAACATCAGTGGCTTAAACCAATTTGTTTATTTTTCACTCATGTTGTATTCTGACTCATTGTGCATATTCAGGTGGCAGTCAGGGACCCAAGTGTCTTTGTAGTCCCATTCTCTTGTAGGTACTAGGAGCCCTTTCTATGCAGCCAGCAGATAAGGAAAGAGACCACAGCAAAAACAAAGTGCTTCCTAACCACTTTGGCCAGTGGGTTAAAGTGATGGGTCTCTACTCAATTCATAGCTTATTGGCTAGAATTAAACCTATGACCCTACCTAGATTCAGGAAGTGCCAGGAGGTGTAGCACCTGGTTGGACAGTCATTTCTCCACAGTAACTACATCATGGAAGGGGAGCAAGAATTGTTGGATGCTGTCCTGCTCCCTTTACAATACTGTCTGTTTATTTTACTATCTTCTAGAGTATATTTATGTGTATGGAACAACTAGAAAAAATAAGGAAGTACATAGTCCACTATCAAAGCTAAGGCATAGATGGAATGAAAGTGAGGAAGAGAAGAAAGTCAAATAATACAATCATTTGAAAAATGACCATTATTGGATTTCAGGGTATTATTTGAAGAGAGTGAGGAAACTTGAACTTTACCTTGGATGAAGGAAAAATATGTAAATTAGTGAGTAGTGTAGGATTCAGTAGGAAATTGACATTTATGAAGCACTTATGATGATCAAGTAACCTGTCAAACACTGCACCTGATATTTCACTTAACCATCAAAACCATCATGGAAGAATGATATTATCAAGTCTTTTTAATATACAAAATAACTAAAACTAAGAGATATTTAGATACTTGCTCTACATGCATGTAGGCAAAACTGTATCTCAAATCAAACTTTGTATAATTCCGAGTCTTATATGTCATGAACAATCAGAGAAAAATTAAAATGTTTTAAAAGGCTCTGTTCTAAATATAATTGCACATAATCATCTTTATGTTTCAATTTACTAGAAATCATAAACATTTTAACTGTGATAGGAAAGAATAATAGAGAGGAACTCAGGAGAAAATCTACTTATTGCACACCATGAGCCAACTCTATTTGATAAGGTCTTGAAATGCTGATAAGGTCTTGAAGAGAGGCATCAGAGAAAGAACTTAGGAAGACAAAGTCTTAGCAGACATGTAGTACCTACTATACACTCTAAACTCTGGTAAGCACAAATTATACTACATTTCTTTGAACCTTAATATAATCTTTGTTAATGGTATTAATGTTCTTTCTTTTTATATATGGAGAAACAGAGACTTACGGAGTTTATACAACCCTCAATGTCCCATGTCCAGGGAAGTCTGAGCCTGCATTTGAATTTACATTTGTCTAGCTTAAAATTTCAGATGCTATAATGTAAAGAAAAACCAAAGAAACACAAAAGGAGTGTCTGTCCATGAAAGTTTCAGATAAACAGAAGGATCAGAAAAATGGAAAAGAGAGAGAGGACACATTATGTTTTATTTTGTTTTGTTTATTTCTATGGTTTCAGTTCTTCTTTAGCTTGGTGGAAGAGCCCAGAGGACAAAGTTGGTCTTTACTAAAAATAATAATAATAATAATAATAATACAGAATTTATGAGGAAAATGTTCAAACTTCAAAAATAATTTTGTGGGCTAAGTTTTGAAACAAATACCTAAACATTATATTTTGTAGATATAGAAATAAAGCAAAATATTTTAGTTAAAAAGAAAAAAAGAAACAACTAATGAACAAATTAGAGAAAATGAGATAGGTAAGCAATATAGAGTTCTGCATTAGTATCAATAGTATAAAAACAGTTATATATTTGGTTGGCTTCAAATATTTAAGTAGACAAGTAACTATACATGTTGACTGCATTAAGAAAAACCATAGCACTCAAATGATGGAAAGTGTCATCTTTTTGAAGCAGAAATCTTGTCTCTCTCAATCACCAATATATTCAGCAGCACATGAAATGTGTTGCAGAACACACTTTAAGTTCTCCAGAAATATTTGTTAAATGAGTGAGAAAATGAATGAATGATATTTAAAACTGATCAAGTAATTCAAAGAGCTCATGAAATTTTCTCTTCATTTTATGAGTTTAATCTGAGAGGCAGAAATTTATATATATAAAAAGATTTATTGAGCTCCTAAAATATGTCAAATATTTTGCTGGATATTTGAGACAAATGATGCCAAAATAGAATATTTTCCTCATGGAGGCAATAATCGTGTAGGCATTCAGATGAAAAAAGTATCTCTAATTTCAGCTATATAAGAAAGAGTTAGAGAGAGCTTTTTAGGCTATAGAGGACTATATTTTAGGATGTGCGGTACAGAAAATACATATCTTGAGACACTTGAAGTGATGTCATGTAGGCAAAAACATCCTATCACACTTGGTCACTCTAAAAATCATAACTTGGTATAATACATAGAAATTACAGGAAGACAGCATTCTGTTTCATATTAATGAGTAAATGCCATAACATTTATTATACCCCAAAATGAAAGTTCCTGACTCCTAAAGTGATCATTCTCTTCTCACAAATAAACTTGGGAAAGATTGAGTAAACATTTCAAAACATACTAAAAATCAAACAGCAAATTAAAAAGTGACAAAATTCGTCTGAGTATATGAAATATTATTAATAATAACTACATGTTCATTATCAAATTGATTTTTAAAGTATCTTGTACATTTTTCAGACTATTTGTAAAAATTTAAATTGTTATTACTAGTAGTAATTATAGTAAAACAACAGGAAAGATGAGAAGGAAAGTTGATGGTGAAACAGAAAGATGCTTGTGCTTTAGATATGTAAAGAGGAAGAGAAATACATTATAGTTTTCATTTGATTCTTGTCTAATTGCTCATATATGAAACAAGAGCATTTTTATTATGTTCCATCAGCCAGATTTGAGATTTGTTCTAAATTCCACATAAACTTAGGTCCTCCTATATGCTGGAATAGATTATTCTGAATGAAAAGTACTTTAGCATTCCCTTCTATTGCAGAGAGATTTAGAGATTCATATCTGAAATACGCAGACTATTCTTTGGTTAAATTTAGCTATATATGTAACTAAAGGCTAGCTAGAAGTGTTTCTTCATTTAACTCAGATTCCTTATGACAGGATTGACAAATTTAGCAAATAAAAATACAGGGCGTCTAGTTAAATTTGAATGCAATATTGGGAACATCCTTATTTTAAACAATTATTTTTGTTTATTTGACATTCAAATTTTACTGAATTTCTTATTCATATTTAACCTTGCAACTCTATTATAAAGAAATATTTAATAGTGATATAGGCACCGATAATTATTACTTGTTTACTTGAAAATATACCTTGAACAATTATCATAATACTATAAGAAAGGGACTAGCAGTAGGGGGAAACTGCTAGGGAAGGGGGGGAGTGGGATTGGCAGTTGAGGGAAACTCCCAGGAAAGGGAATGGCATACCTCATCAACAAGGGTACTTGCATAAGGAACATTTGTATGCTAATCCTGAATTGTACCCTACATCTTTAAAATAAAAGAAGAAGAAGAAGAAGAAGAAGAAGAAGAAGAAGAAGAAGAAGAAGAAGAAAATATAACAATGTGAAATTTATGTGAAATAGAGATGCTTCTCGGAATTGTGCCAGGTATTGGAAATATAAATAAATAAATAAATTTCCCTTCCCTCATGGAGTACAGGGTCCAGTAGTAGGTGACAAACATGTGAACCAAGATATATAAACAAAACCAACAATATAACATTATAGGAACTGTAAGAGAGATATGAATGGGACAGGGTAGAGGTAGCCACAGAGGCTGAGTGTGGGTTTCAAACTAGCTGGAACTGAGGATGGTTTATGGAAAGTTTTAACAGAGACAAAAATTAACTTGTATCTTAAAAGTTTAATTGGTCCTCACCAGGAGTACAAACTCTCCTTTAGTAATTATTGGATTTGATTTTTTTTATCAACACAATTTATGTCATAAATCTACAAAGTGTGGCATTAAATAAAAACCTTAATATTGAAAATCAGTGCCGGGCTTGGTGATTCAACCTGTAATCCCAGCGCTTTGGGAGGCTGAGGTGAATGGATTGCCTGAGCCAGCGGGTTCGAGACCCGTCCGGGCAACTTGGCGAGACCTCAGCTCTACTATAAAATCAAAAATTAGCTGGGTGTGGTAGCACACGCCTGTAGTTCCAGCTACTTGGAAAGCGGAGGCGAAAGGATCGCTGGAGCCCAGCGGGTCGAGCCACTGCACTCCAGTCTGGGTGACAGAGAGACTCCAATTCAAAAAAAAAAAAAAAAAAAATCAATGTTCTTTCATTTTAACTATATATTTTAACCATGTATTATTTCTATAGCAAATGTAAGGATTTAACTAATGTAACTAAATGCTTAGCACTCTAATCAGAGTCAAGAAAGTACTTTTATTACAAAATGTCAAACCCTTGCTGAGTGAGTCAATAATATATTAATTAACATTTTGAACCAGTATGCTGCTGTCTATTTATTGGTCTTCTCACAAAATATTTCATTTAAATTTATTGAAATATATTCTCCTTGTAGCATGTAACAAGCTATTAAAGACCAGTGCTAATGAATAAAATAATTGCCCAAAACCATGGCTACCCGCCAAGCCAGAATCTTGATCTGTTAATAGTCTTGAGAGAAGTGGCTATGACAAGATGCCTTTATTTAAACTTCTCACAAACCTATGCAGAAGAGCAAATAAAATTCATTTGCATATTATCAGCTTTATGTTGGAAATAGACTGTATGGTAAATTTAAAGAAAAGATAAGGTAGTAATAGTAGTAACTGATTATGAAATTTTATGAAAAGACTTGAAGAAAGGTGGACAAAGGGAAATTAACAATTAGGAAGAACCTAATATGTGTTAAGTTCTTTTCAATATCATTTTACTAAACCCAGAAACAGCATTATAGGCTCAATATAATTATATGTCTATTTTTATTTAATAGTGGCTATATAGTTTCTAAAATGGAAAGCAACTGAAAAAGGAATACATAGCTAAAAGCAGTAGATCTTAGATGTGATCCAGCATTCTAGCAAACTATGCAAATATTTGCATTCTAACAAACTATAGGTAAGCACATATAAGTTCAGTAATAATAATAATTGTTATTACACAGTTATTTGAATTATTGGAAAGTGGCACAAAGTAACAAGGTAGAGTGCTTTGTCCCTAAAATTCCCAAAACAAAGCATCATCAACCATAGATGGAAAAGCCTCACTTTGGGCTTGAATTTGGACTAAATTGCCATTGCTCTCTTCTAATTCTATTGTTCATTCTAGTGTGTATGGTATAGTCTCTGGCAACTTAAGATTACTTCCTGATATATAAAAATATCAAACACTTTTAAGAGTATATATATTTGCAATTAGCTCTTCCTAGAAGAGCTTCCTGTTTTATGAGCTATTTTTACCTCAAGGCTCCCTCACCTTTTGGCTCCTCTTAACAACTTTACATCCAAGTAGATTCAATGATTTTTTAATCTTTATTTTCCCTGTTTGGAACATATTTTATTACAGATTTTATTACAATGTATTAGAAATAATAATATGAAATAAAAATAAGCACCTAGTTCCTTGGGGATTAGTGGGAGGTTATGAAAACTCATTATTCAGAAACAAGATGAAAGGGTTCTTGGCCAAATTTGGGGCGATAAAGGCTTTTCAGGATTGCTTCATAAATTTCAAGGGCTGGGCCAGGCATTGTGGCCCACACCTGTAATCTCAGCACTTTAAGAGGCCAAGATAGTGGAATCACTTGAGGCTGAATGTTGGAGACCAGCCTGGGCAACATAGCAAGAAACTTCCTCTACAAAAACATAGAAGAATGGCCAGGCATGGTGCTCATACCTGTAATCTTAGTTACTTGAAAGGCTGAAGCAGGAGGATCACTAGAGTCTAGGAGTTTGAGGTTACAGGTATAATTACACCACTGCACTTCAGCTGGATGACAGAGTGAGATCCTGTTTAAGTAAATTCTAAGGACATAATGCTCCTAACTCCCAGAAACAGTGTCATAATTCATTTCTCTACAATATATCCTCTACTTATATCTAACCATATTCCTTAAACATTTCTTGTTTATTTCTAGTTCTAGAATTTTGTTACCTCTTTCTAAAAGTTTGTTTACTTTGTTATTTTACTACTCTAGAATAATCTATGGCAGAGTTGGCAAATAAATTTCTTATGGAATATTAAAATGGTTGGTTACCGCTGTCTGAGCACTACAATAAAAGTAGTTTTGACTCTGTGTATGTTAAAGAACACCGTGTTCAATCAAAAATGTCTACCTGGGTAAAGAAAAGATAGGGCATCTGCATACTTTCATCATATTTGTAATCTCCATACTGAGTCTTACATTTTCCTTATCCAAAGATCTCTACACAAATCATTTTCCTAGCCGGGCTCGGTGGCTCAGCCTGTAATCTCGCACCTTTGGGAAGCCGAGGTGAGTGGATTGCCTGAGCCCGCGGGTTCGAGACCCACCTGGGCAACTTGGCGAGACCTCATCTCTACAATAAATCAAATGAGCCGAGCATGGTAGTGCACGCCTGTAGTTCCAGCTACTTGGAAGGCTGAGGCGGAAGGATCGCCAGAGCCCAGCAGGTCGAGGCTGTGGTCACCGGGAGCGGCCACTGCATTCCAGTCTGGGTGACAGAGTGAGACTCCAACTCAAAAAAACAAAAAAACAAACAAACAAAAAATCATTTTTCTTCATTAAAAAAAAGAACACCCAAAAGTGTTTGTCTTTTCTTAATTCTAGTATATTTAGTCTGTATTCCACAAACTAGCAACATCTCACTGATGATTTTGTATCTGTCTGCTATATCTTGGTCCCCAGTAGTTTGCTCCTTGGGGGTAAAGTATAAAACTGAGTTCACTTTTTATCCTCTATCTCCATGATATACTGTTGATCACAGTGTAGAAAATATAGCATTTAAAAAAGTTAAATATAAGGTTGTGTTGGGGTTTTTTTGTGTGTTTGTTTGTTTTTGGACACACTTCTCTGGTTATAGTCTTCTAAGACTATTTGCAAACAAAATCCATTCCATTTCTAAATTTTTTCGATTAAGATAAATCACTAAAGATGCCTGAACAAGAATCAATTCTTAAGATAATTTAACTCAAGAAATAATTTGTGAACACATATCATGAGTTTGTTTATACATTGTAAAAAATAGCAGTGACAAATAAACAACTGAAAACCCACTCATTTCTCTTTCACAAGGTAAAATACTTTGTATACGCATTCCAGTATGATATCACAGTTCTACTCTAGAAAGGAACTGTGGTTCTGTGCTCACTATTCTACTATGGGATTGTCCCTTGAACTAGAATGACAGCTGAGTCACCAACCATCATATTCATATTTCAGATTTCTTAAAAATGAATGAAGAATAAAAGATTAAAAGTACAATGAGAAGTCTTTTAAGAACTTTCTGAAATCTACAACAGGATGATTCGGTTAACCTCCTTGATAGAACTCAATAACATGGCCTTACTTCACAATAGAGGCTGAGAAATGTAGTTTTAGACTGGCTTGTCAATAGCACTGCCAAAAATTAGATTTATATTACTGTGGAAGAAAATGAGAAAAGTTTCCATAGGACAATTGACAGATTCTTCTATAATGACTAGCTTCTGTTTTTGAAGTTTATGCAGTCGAACAACACAGAGACTTTTACTTGCAGAACGTTTTATATTCCTAGGCAAACTTCAGTCATTACAGTTCTATTTTTGGGCAAGGCTAAAGTTCTGGGATTAATTAATTCCTATCTATTTGCATCATGAAGCAGTGTAGAATGAACAAAGTGAGCAAGCACATATTTATAATATTGTATAGAATGAATGATAGCAGATCTCTGTACAAAGTATAGTAGAAATTGGTTTAGTCTTTGATGGAGAGCAAAGTAGGGACTAGTTTAATGTGAGCAGAAGTTCAGCTACACTACAAAATAGAATATCAGAAGGACTTGAAGATTCAAAGAAACCAAATAGCAAAATCAGGTAGTAAAATTTTTTTTACAAAGTTTTTTTGAAGCAGATAGACTTTTAGACTGGTGTTGAAAATAGGAAAGATATTTAAAGGGTAAATATGGAATTGGCATTGACGTTAAGGGAAATTTATGACCAGGGCAAAGGAAGTGATCACGTATTCTAAAGAATATACATGTCAGCCTCATCAGAGTTCAATCAATATTTCTGTTAGTAAAGACAATTTTGGTTGCCAGCAACAGAAACTCACCCTGAGCTGGTTTAGGCATAATGAAGCTTATATAAACAAACTTATTTCTTATTTCACTCCAGAAATATTTATTGGACATTTACTCTATACAAACTACTGTGCCAGGATTGAGTCATGGCAGTAACTAGCATAAATATATATACATACCTCAGAGACATTGCAGGCTCAGTTCCAGACCACTGAAGCAAATACAGCAATAAAGTGAATGGAACAATTTTTGATTTTGTTTTTTCAATGTATATAAAAAACATGTTTACACTGTGCTGTACACCATTAAGTAGATTAGCACTATATCTAAAAAATGCATATATTTTAATTAACAGTACTTTGTTGCTAAAAAATACCAATGATCAAATGAACCTTCAGTAAGTCATAATTTTGTTGCTGGTGGAGTGACTTGTCTAAATGTTGGTGGTTGCAAATTATCAGGGTGGTAAGTGTGGGGAATGGGGTGTCTGTGGCAATTTCTTAAAATGAGACAACAATAAAGTTTGTAAAATTGATGATTCTTCCTTATACAAAAGATGTATCATGTTATGTTATTTGATATCAATTTACCTAGAAAAGGAAAAAATACTTCAGAGCTATCTGCACTGTGTGAGGTATGCAACATTTATCAGGTTTAGAGCAGCATAAGAATGGGACATCAGTCATACCCAACATCACTGCCAGGAATAATTGTTTAAAGATTTTTTTTTTTGAGTTGCTTTGTTTCTGACTAGCTGCCTCACCCATTACCTTCATGTTCCTTGAATTTGTGATACAAAGAAAGATGTATCAATGGCTTTTGTTATTTTAATGTACATTTTTTGCAAACAATTTAGGAACTGCATTGTTTTCTATAAAAATCCACTCGTTACTGCTACTGAGCTGACTGTATATTTCATTCTAGCAAATTGAATGTAAGCTCCTGGGTGGTTACCACCAACTTTTTTGCTCTTCAGTAAATTCTTCTTAAACTAGAGTCTCACCTTTTGGTTATTTTAGTTTGATGACCCACATTAGAACTTCTTTCAAAATCTGAGAAAATCTTCTCAAACCCTGCCTCTGCTTTATCAAATAAATTTATGGAGTACTCTAAATCCTTTGTTGTCAATTCAGCAATTTTCACAGCATCTTTACCAGGCATAGATTTCACCTTAATAAACCATATTCTTTGTTCATACATAAGAAACAACTTATCATGAGATTGCAGCAATTCAGTGACATCTTCAGGCTCCAATTTTAATTCTAGTTCTTTTATTGTTTATACCACATCTTCAGTTACTACTTCCCCTGAAATATTTTACTCCCCAAAGCCATTCATAAGGGTTGGAATCAACTTCTTCCAAACTCCCAATAATACTGAATTTTTGGCCTCCTCCCACAAATCATGAATGGTCTAAACGGCATATAGAGCATGAATCCCCCCCTTTTTTTTTTTAGGTTTTATTTTTTCATTTAAAAAAAAATAAAGTTGTGGACTACAATTCAGAGTTAGGTATACAAATGTTGATTATGCAGGTACCCTTGTTGTTGAGGTATGCCCCTCCTTTCCCTAGCAATTTCCCTCAACTGCCCATCTCAACCCCCTCCTCTGACAGTTTCCCACTACTGCCAATTCCTTTCTTATAGTATTATAATTGTTCAAGGTCTGCTTATGAGTGAGAAATATGGTACTCTGTTCTTTGTTTCTGTGATAGATCACTGAGTATGATCGACTCCAAGTCCATCCAAGTTGCTTAGAAGTTCATATGTTTGTCTTTCTTTATGGCTGCATAATATTCCATTGTATATGTGTACCATATGTTTTTTATCCAGTACAGCTTCAATAGGCAACATGGTTGGTTACATGTTTTTGCTATTGCGAATAGAGCTACAACAAACATATGTATGCAGGCATCTTTTTTGTAGAATGATTTGAGTTCCTCCAGGGATATTTACAATAGGGGAATTGATGGGTCATATGGAAGGTCAATTTCTAGTTCTTTCAGAAATTGCCACATTGTCTTCCAGAGAGGTTACATTAGTTTTCAATTTACTTTGCTCAAATCCATCAGAGAAATTATGTTTATATTAAGCTATCCATGGGCGGCATCATGGATGTTGTGTCAGCAGGAGTGAAAACAACATTAATTGCCTTGTATATCTCCATCAGATTTCTTGGGTGACCAGTTGCATTGTCAATGAGCAGTTATATTTTAAAATGAATCTTTTTGCGTTTTTTTGAGCAGTAGAACTCAACAGTGGGCTGCAGATATTCAATAGACCATGCTGTAACCAGATATGTTATTATTCAGGCATTGTCGTTCCATTTATAAAGCACTGGAATCGTATATTTATCATAATTCTTTGGGGGTTCTAGGATTTCTGCAATGGTGAGCAACTGGTTCAACTTAAAGTCATCATCTGTATTAGCTCCCAACAAAAGAGTCTGCTAGTCTTTTGTTAATGAACTGTAGGTCATTAGGCTCCCATGCAATAGAAATTGACAGGAAACCATCGATTTCCAAACACGGCTTTACTGGGGCTTATCCTTGAGCACAAGGGAGACAGCACAGGAGGAAATGTTCTCCTGCTGGGGGCATATTATTAGATAAGTAAGGAAAGTGACATCAAAGGACAAGTATGTTAGCTTGATTAGAAGGAGTTTCAGCCCTGCAGATGTGGTGTAGATACCTACTTTTCTAAATGTCACATATACAAAAATTGGTATAAAAGCCCCACCTAAGGAGGGTGTTTTACTATTATAATGAGGCAAGTGGCTAACATCAGTTTTTTCTGGACTCCTGAGCTTTCAAGTGAAGGGATTCATTCTACTTGAGTAAGATTTATGACAAAATGTTGCTTATCTAAGTTTCTTCAAATAACTTGTAAGATCTGGCTGCCATTGAGAAAGTTTAGAGAGATACATTAGTGGGATGGGAACCAAGTTCCATCTCTATTCTGTCTTATATTGAAGTTTTAAAGTCAGATACTGACTTCCCCACTCTAACTATAACAATGCTGGATGGCATCTTTTCCCAATAATAGGCTGTTTTGTCTAAATTGAAAGTCAGTAGTTTATTTCAGTCACTTTAATCACTGACCTTTGCTAGATCTCCTGGATAATTTGTTACAGTTTCTACATCAGCACTTGCTATTTCACTTTGCACTTTTTTGCTATGGGGATGACTTCTTTCCTTATACTTTATTAAGCTACTTTGATTAACCTAAAACTTTTCTTCTGCAACTATCTCACTTCTCTCAGCCTTCAAATAACTGAAGAGATGTTCAGGTCTTGTTCTGAATTAGGCTTTCACTTACAAGAATGCTGTAGCTGGTTTAACCTTATATCCAGATCACTAAAATATTCTCCGAATTATCAATAAGGCTGTTTCATTTTCATAACATTTGTGTGTTTACCAGAGTAGCACTTACAATTTCCTTCAAAAACTTTTCCTTTGCATTCACAACTTGGCTAACAGATGAAGTAGGTAGGCCTTGGCTCATCTCAGCTTTCAAGATGGCTTCCTTACTCAACTTAATCATTTCTAGTTTTATATTAAAATGGGGGATACGAGACTCTTCCTTTCACCTTAACACTTAGAAATTATTGTAGAACTATTAATTGACCTAATGTCAATATCATTGTGTCAGGGAATAGAAAAACTCAAAGAGAGGGAGAGAGAACTGGGACAGTAATGGAGGAGAAAGAGTCAGTGGATTAGTGAGAACACGAAGAATATTTATCCATTAAGTTCCCTGTGTTATATGAGTGAGGCTTGTGGTGCCGCAAGCAATTCTAATAGAAACATTACAAATCATTATGCAGCATTATTCACAATAGCAAAAATATAGAACCAACCATGCTGCCCACTGAAAAAGGACTGGATTTTTAAAATGTGGCACATATACATGATGGAATATGATGCAGTCATAAAGGACAAAATTATGAACTTCACAGCAACTTCGATGTACTTAGAGTCTATAATACTGAGTGATCTATCACAAACAAACAATCTAGTTTCACATGTTCTCACTCATAAGCAGACCTTGAACAGTTACCGTAAAACTATAAGAAAGTGATTGGCAGGCAACCACTTCGAGTTCCCTCCCACTGTAAGAACTTTTCTGTCCTCTTAATAAATCCTACTTTTGGAAAAGAAGAAAGAAAGAAAAGGTTTGACAGTAGTGGGAAACTGCCAAGGGAAGGGGAGCACACCTCATCAACAAGGGTACCTGCATAATGAACATTTGTACATCTAACCCTGAATTTTACTCCACATATTTGAGACCTCATCTCTACAATAAATCAAAAAATCAGCCGGGTGTGGTAGCGCATGCCTGTAATTCCGGCTACTCGGAAGGCTGAGGTGGAAGGATCGCCGGAGCCCAGCAGGTCGAGGCTGCGGTGGCCAGGAGCGGCCACTGCACTCCAGTCTGGGTGACCGAGTGAGACTCCAACTCAAAAAAAAAAATAAAATAAACAAAAATGCAAGTCACCATAACACTTAAAATAATAGTGAAAATGTTTAAAAATTTTTGAGGATTTCAAAAATATGACACATACACAAAGCGAGCACATGGTGTTGGAAAAATGGCTGGGAAAATGGCATTGATATATTTGCTAGATGCAGGGATGCCACAAATCCTTTATTTGGAAAAATTGCAGTAATTGCAGGCACAGTAAAACAAAGTGCATTACAATGTGATATGCCTGTAGTTCTTGGCCCCACAGAACCTAATTCTAATTTAATATTTACAATGACCCCACAGAAAAGATTCAAAACCTCATTTAGAGATGAAAAAAACTGAGGGTTAGAGTGTACGACTTGCTAGACAATGACCAGGTAGTAAATGGCAAAGTCTAATCATGAACCCAGGTCTCCATGCCTCTGTAACCTAGGGCGGCATGTGATACTAGAGACAAATATTCTCAAAACCTTGGCCTAACTATTGGACTAAGGGTTCTGTCTCTTTCCATGAGAAGGCTCTTTAACTGTTTTAGAAGTTTTTATTGACTCATTACAGAAATAACCGTGCGTTGTGCACTAGGTATTGAACTTGTATTTTGCTGTATATTCTTTCATAACACAGTTGTTCCTCAGCATCTGTGAAAAAGTGGCTCCAATACTCTCCAGAGGACACAAAAATTCATGAACATTCATGTTTCTTATATAAAATGGTGTATTATTTTTATATAACATCCTCATGTTATCCTATAAACTTTATATCATCTCTAACTTATTTATAATACCTAATACAGTGTAAATGATATGCAAATAGTTATTGTATTATATTGTTTAGGAAATAATAATAGCAAAAAAGTCTGTATATGTTTAGTACAGACACAACCATCCTTATTTTAAAAAATATTTTAAATCCATGGTTGGTTGAATTCATGGATATGCAAAACACAGATATGGAGTACTGACAGTATTTTCAACATATTTGCTATCTTCTAATCACTTAATAAAATGCCATGATTTCCTTATCCCAAGGCCGTTTACCCTGCATTACCTGGTTTGGTGAATAAAAGCTAGGATGCAAACTTAAGTTTGTATGGTTGAAAAACACATCATCATAATTCTTATAATTTTAGTGTTTAAAAGTCATACCACCATGACTAAGAAGAACCTACAAATTCACTATAGATAAGGGTGTCCAAGGGGGAATTTATTTACCTTATTATTAAAATTTATATTATTACTTGCCTATTGTTTTCTCTAACACTTTGCCTCTGGTAATGATGAAGCCACAACATGATCAAGAAGGAAAAAGCATAAATATAGCAGTGCAATCATTCATCTAGCAAATTCGGAGTTCCTGTGTTTGACTATTTCCCCAAATACAGAAATAAAAATTAGTTTAGCGCATAACCTAAAACATTAACATTTTCTGGTGAAGGATAGAAAATTCAGCAGAACAACAATGTCTTGTGGATCCTGCCATGATGAATGTATAACAGGTATGCAGAGGAAAACATCCAAACCAACTTGGGAATGGGTGCTTGGCAGTGGGTAAGGGTCAGAGACGACCCTGGAGGAAGTGATTCTGAGGGGAAATCTTTCAGAGAAAGTACTAGAAAAACCAAGTCCTCCTCCAAGTTCCTGCTGTAAAAAGTTTACAACCTAAAACATAAGATTTTATTACAGTTATCTCTAAAAGCACACTTGTTTAAATGTGGTTTGGGGAAGAAAATTGCCAAGCTCCGGTCCTAAACTGAGGATGCTTTGAGGCTGTGAATCATCATCTGTGCACGTGATACACAGCCACATTTCCATTCATTTGCTTAACATTTTTCTTTCAAAGGGAGAGACAAGCTAGTTTTTTTCTCATCTTCTTGAAAATATGAAATGCGTCAGCCATTATCTTCCTCAGCCCTTCATCTACACAAAAGACAAAACTATCCCACAAATCTCCCCAGAGAAATGCCAGTGTGTGTTCTGTATTTCATCTACCTTTTGTTTAATGTCCTCATTGAAGAGGAAAGAAATGTTCGATTGTCATGGAAACACAATAAATTCAAGTCCAATTTATTCTTATGCAAACTATAAAGATAGTGTTCACTATCTTTAGAGTTAAGTGTCTTTTTCTACTTTCTTTTATTATTGTTTTATTATTTTTTTAAATTAATGATCAATACAGTAAATTTTCTACAGTGGTCAAGGAGTATAAATTGTAACCATGGAGCAAAATAAACCCTATATAAAAATAGTTGTATATATTCATTGTGCCAGGAACTCACTCTTTACTTTTTTATTGTATGCTCACACATAAAATTCTCTGAAGAGAATTTTATCCCCATCTTGTAGATGATAAAATTGAAAACAATAAATGTGAAGCAACATACCAAGATCAAATGAAAATAAGAGGCAGACCTGGGGCTCAGGTTGATAAGGCTGAAGACCATGTTCATCTTCACTTTTTTACCTTTCAATGGAACTCAAAAATATTCAGTAGTCAAATAACTGGAGAAGCCCTAGCAGTTTTCTTCTCTCTTTTCCAACTCCAAACTAAAAGCATATGAATATGATGTTTTATAATTTGCAGAGCACTTTTCACAGCCTTTGCTTTATTGAAAGTTCCTTACAATCATATGAGGTAAATTCTATTATGAGCTCTATTTTTATAGATAAAGAGATAGAGGTTCAGAGAAAAATGAATTGTTTTACAAAATGTTAAACTCTATAAGTGGCAGAATCAGCACTTGAGAAGAACTAAGAACTACAAACTATAGTTTCATCTACCTACTGTGGTGTCTCACTGTGAAGCCAGATTCAGTGGGGTTCAGTGAGGCTGAGGAGCTGAGCCTTTGTTAAATCAGACTTTCAGTTATGATGGGAAATACTTAGAAATCTGTGGTAGCAACAGGAATGAGTGGGACTCCAATTGTTTCCCTCCTCTCCCTCCCACTCCACCATAAGCAAAGGAACACACACACACACACACACACACACACACACACGTGCACATTCATGCTCATACACATACATTCTGAGAGCTTTTAATGCTTTTTGAAAAACAGATTAAAAATCAGAAAGTCATCAAGGTATCTCAGAGAACTGAGATGTTCAGCCTCAACAACTAACTGCAGGTTTTTCTCCATTGGCTGAATATTAATATTTTAGAAGATAGAAGTTCTTACAGAGAATTATTTTGCAAATAAAGATTTGCAAATAAAATATTTTTGAAATATCAAATATCTCTATAATTTGTAAATAAAATTAAACTTTTATTATTTTAATAATCACTCACTAATTTATCTATTTTAGAATGACAAAGTGTATAAAAAGTATTGCCTCTTATAGAATCATTTAATTAAAGATCCTCTAATTAATATTACAAACCTGGACGTTTTCATCTGCAGAGCTTTGTAGAGATAGAAGAAATGCATTTAGAAAGCATGTGAAACAAAATTATCTACATTCACAATGATCATAAATGAGGTTAATAATATCTTCTGCTTGAATTAATGTCACTTATGTTTGGAGAAGAGATGCCAAAACAATCAGATTTCACTTTTGCAAACATTTGTCAGGCATTATTATATCAGTAGTGGTGTGCTATACTGCATTTACAAAAATAAATGCCTAATAATACACACATTTCCCTTTCTTCAAGAAGCACACCATATAACAGAAATTACAAAGGCTCATGACCAAATACATGACCCAACATTACAGATGCTTTTTATAGATATGAAAAATATGTATCTTTTAATATCTAAATCCAGCTCACAAATGTTCTTATAAATGAAATGCTAAACAAGAGTCCTAGAATAAAGTGAGATTTTAGGGGCAAAAAAGGTGTGAGTTTAACAGTAAGTCAGTAATGAGTTATATTCCTGAGACTAGAATTATCACTCTGTAAAGTGAAATACATTTGAGCTTGGCCGTTTGTGGTATGCATTTGGAATAATCTATAAGTCAGATAGTACCTTGTTGGGAGCCAGCCACGGAGGCCCACTGACAGTTAGGGATCAGGAAGGGCTGTTGACCCCGAGACACTAGGATGCGTTTGGGAGCTATTGACCCTATTTCCTCCCCCTTTCTATTCAGCACTAACCAGATTAAGCTCCTGTGAGCTCAAAACATAAAAATTCTGAGACCGGGATGAACACAAGCTAACTTTAGAAGCTCATTGCTGCCATTCTTCTGCAAACTGCAGTTCTGGCTTTCACACAACTTATAATTCAAACTTGTGTCACATCTAAGAGCCTTAGTATTGGTCACAGGCTTCTGGGTCATGATCTCAGGATTTATTGAAGGTGTAAATTGTAGAATATAGTTTTAGAAGACAGCCATTTTGTTGAAAGAATGCGGCTGGGTTACTTGCAGGTAGCCCACTGTGAACTTTGAACTGGTCCACATTCCAAACATTCTGGGATGGTCCACTTTCGTTTGTAAAGTAAATACTTAAACTTCTATATAGAATTGTTTAACTTGGCATAAATCAATCAGCTTAGGATGAAAAAGGTTTAAGAATATGTCAGTCACAGATTAGGTTATGCTTTGTTATGGGATTTTAAGATTATCATATGAAAAGGGTTTAAAGGCAATCATTGATTAAGTTTTCATGGATTAAGGTTTCTGGTGGGTTGGGGACGCCCCTGCCACATCTGACTTTGTGTATGAAAGACCCGTTGTAATTCCCAATAATACACATCGCTTCTGCACTAGACTGGAGTCCAGTCTCTTTCTTCTTCTCCCCAATCGCCGACGTTGTCTCTACCTTTGGGGTATCCTGAACCCAACTGGAGCTGGTCCCCGGCAGTACCTAGTGGACCTTCACACTGTAGCCATCATTATCATTATTACCACTACTAACTCACTGTTATTTTTGATAGTGTGGCTATTAATTTTATTAGGCTTATCATTATTATTTTCAGTCTGATGAAGGATAATTTTGCAGAAAGTGCCCAGAGCAACACTTTGCAGCCTAAGGAGTTTACAGTGGTACAATCCTTTGTTTTTTTCAAATTATTACTGCAACAAAACCTTCATTTCAATGATGGAAGAAAGACACTGCTTTCATTTTGACACATCAATTTATTAAACATTTAATGACCACGTACTAGATGTTGCACATCCTATCGTAAGTAAAGGATACACATTACCTGCCCTTAAGTATTTATAATCTTGTTGAAAAGAATTAGATTAATAGAATAATTCTACAAAAGTATGCCAAATTGAAAATGGAATAAATACTATCAAGAAGAGGTATATGGTGAATGAAAATTTATAGGAGGTGGTCATGTTCAAGAATTTGGCAAAGAAGTGAAAGACCAGCCTTCCAGGCAAAAGAAACTTTATATTCAAAGTCCCTGTGGCTGGAGAGAGCTTAAGTATAAGATATAGAAAGAATTTAATATTACTATAGCAAAAGAAATAAAGAGGGAATAATGGAATGAGATGAGGCTGGATAATTAGATTTAGTCTTTACCAAAAAGGCCTTGAAGGAAAAGTGACAATCTTTTGTTTTATTCCAAGAGAAATTGGGTGTCATGCCAAGTTTTTATACAAGGTATGATATGATTGATTTGAATTTTGAAATGTTCACTCTACCATCATTCTAGAAAAATGAGTTGGGTTAGAGGGTGAGTGGCATGAAGTGGGAACAGTAGTGAAGACACTATTCTTTGAAATTCACAGAGATGAATTACTCAGAACAACAAATTTATGTAAAATCAGAAGGGCAAACTCAGAAGACGGGGATCAGAATTTCCAATTTAAAAACTATACAAATTGGAACTCATGCTATCTAAACAAGCATAAGCCAGGATATGGCTTAATTACCCAGCTACTTCCTGACAACAGAGGTATCCTAAAATGGGCCAAGGTTTTAGGCCTGCAACACATGATGACTCATCCTAGGTTTTTATATTTATTTTATCAGTAACTAGACATTAATGGGGCACCACAGACTATCGAGGAAGCAAAATGCACCGTGGCATAAATATCATGGTTCAGCATCTGAGGCTCACCATCAATGAGACTCTATCTAACTGTTTTTTCCAAAGAAATCATTGAATCTGGATTCATGTCTCAGTTAAAACTTGTCTATACCCCTAGGAAATAATCTATCTAAATTTGGGGAAATTTGAATGGAGAACTTAATAGCATTGGAACCATGTAGCAATGACTGCAAATATGTGATTATTCAAGTACCATGCTTCCTAGTCAGGTCATTCGCATATTGTCATAGGAAGAAATTTGCTAAAATTGATGTTAGCTATTCATAAAACTATTTTATGAAATATCATGAGATTGACCTATATGGTTGTTCATTTCTTATTGTTTTCCTGCTAATGTTAGTAAAAGAGTCATCTTCCACAAACAACCTTGTAGTGCATGATCATTTATTCTCACAACTAATAATTATTGACCACCTGCATTGAGAAAGTCATTATAAAAGCCTCCAAAGTAATGCAGACAAATAACTAGCATATAGGTAAAATGAACCCCAGAAAAATCCCACTCAGGTAGAAACAAAATTGCAAGTAAATAACTATACAATATGGTAACTATTTCAACAGAGGTAAGTACAAGGTACAGTGAAAGCAAAAAATGAATGGGGTGATCAAATTTTCCTAAGGAAAGAGAAAAATCGAAAAAAGAGAAAGACTATTTCTGGGTCATAAAGAATGCGAATTTTATAAATAATAAAAAAAAAGAACCACTTCGTTCAAAGGCACTGAGGGATAAAATATAATGGCTTATTTAGGGAGAATATGAGTATTCTTAATAACTAGAACAAAGTTTTAGTGTAGGAGTAACAAATATTAGGTGGAGGAAAGTTAAAACAATGAGTCTAGATGATATGAGAGAGAGAGGCACAGAAGCAAATTCTAATTATATACATAAAAATAGTACATATTTTAAAATATTTCTATATTTTATGATCGCATTGCATAAAATATTTTGGAATCTGTATGTTTCCTAGAAAGCATCATGTATAGTATTAATTAAGCTAAGAGTAAATAAATGAGAATTTCTGGACTTAGTTTGTCCACTAGTTGCTGAATTATTGTTTTTAGAAAACTAAATGAAATGATAGACAAGAGATCAATTTTGGAAAGTATAATGTTCAATGTAGATAGAATAACCTTGCCTGAATTGTGTGATTCTTTAATTGGAAGTTAATCTAAGAAATACAGTTGCAAATGGTTTAAAAGTTTGCTTCAGGCTTTTCTTCTCCTTTGTTAATTAAGAGTACTGAGAGAACCCTAAGCTTGAGTTCTAACTGTCAGAGGGCACTTCTGTCTCCTAGACAGCTTTGAGCAGATGCATGTTGTCATGGAAGGCATGGTGGCTCCTCAATATTAGAGCTAACAGAAGACAGTCACAGCACAGTAGTTAAAGCCACAGACTTCAGAGTCAGACAGACATCGCTTTATGGAGCAGTTCCCAAGATGGGTTTTGAACTTCTTTGTCCTGAGATCAGCCTTCACTTCCTCAGCCCCGATGAGTTAATTTAAAAGAGTTGAAAGGGAGCCGACACGTTTTATTTGAAAATGTAAGATCTTCTTTAAAACAACCGTTTTCAGGGGGAGGGAGCTCTGGAGTGCACTGCCAACCATAATACTAACCTGTCTTCAGGACTTTCTGCAGTCACTTCTTTGGCACGTGTATCCAACATCAGCTTTCACTCGTAACATTCTCTTTCTGCCTTGTCCCTGAGGCTGGGTTTTCTGCAGCTCCCTTCCTTTGTTATTGGCAATGTCAGTGGTACATATGGAAGGAAGGGAGGGAGCATCTGTCTCTCTTCAATCATACTGTTTCTGTTGTACAAAATTGTGGTCAGTGGTATTAAAGCCTAGTAAGAAATAGTGCCATCCAGAAGCCCTAGAACTGATTCTCGGTTGCAATAAGCCCTACACTCTGGGTAATTGTATGAGAAAATTGGAATCATAGGAGATTGAGCAAACGTGATCACATCTACCTCCAGTTACTTAACATATCATGTATGACAGGAGCTTAACCTGTAAGATAGCTGATTCACCTAGAAACCTTTATAGTTTCATTAACTTTTCCTTACTGTGAATAGACCAAGATAGAGAATGCATGTTCATCACTAGGTCCAGCTACTAGTTAGCAGTAGCAGAACCTAAAAAGGAACTATAACCTATTTTAATTTCAGTAAAGACCATACCAATATTAATAATATTATAATAAGGAAAATAAAATATTTATTATTTATTTGTGTATGTTTGGGTCTCATTTTATCACCCAGACTGGAGTGCAGTGGCATAATCATGACTCATGACAGCCTTGACCTCCTGAGCTCAGGGGATCCTTCTGCCTCAGCCTCCTGATTTTTTGGGACTGCAGATACCCGCCACCATGCCCACTCAAGTTTTTGATTTTTTGTTTTTTGTTTTGCAGAAAGAAAGTTTTGCTGTGTTGCTTAGGCTGGTCTAGAATTGCTGTGCTCAAGCAATCCTCCAGCCTTGATATCCCAAAGTTCTGGGATTATAGGTGCTAGCCACTCTACTGGAACTTATTAATTGAAAACTTTCTTTGAATTTAGATATTGTACTTACCTGCTACATTAATTAGCTCACTTCCAAAAACAAAACAAAACAAAACAACTTTTTAAGGTGCATACTATTATTATTATCATCATTTTACACATTAGAAACTAAAGTTATAAGAGCTTAACAAATAATTAACAAACTCTTACAAGCAGTTAATAACTGAGGGTATTATCAAATCCATACAATCTAATTTCATAGTTCATACCTTAACCAAAAAGTCATAATATTCAGATATATAGAATGCAAAACTTTACAATATGCTTAAACATTGCAATGCTTACATTATATCCCTATTCTAATTTTTTATCACAACATTCAGTAAAGGGCAATGACAAGAGGTGAAAATACTTGCCCAAGTTCAAAATAATTAACTTATCAACCAAAACTAGACCCCATGTATTCTGACAGCTAACCTAGAATAATTTATTTGGTCCCATATTAGTGGTATTGAAGAAAAGTAAAAATATTTAATGTATTAAATTAAATTTTATTTTTTTCAAGCTTATGCAACTGTCATTTTTTTCATTTGAATGCAGCTCAAAGAAACAAAAGAATACAAATCATTAAAAATGCTTCACTGCTTTGAGTATGAAACTCATCATTTTCTCATTCTTTATTCTGCACTTCATATGTACTTGGAGAATAATTGCAGCCAGTATTTAGACAATTTTTCTTTTTTTTATTTCCTTGTACTTACATCAAAAACGTCTATCTGCTGCTCCTTCAATTTTTTTTTAATAAGAGTAACAATTTGTCATATCTGTTTAGGTCTGTAGTGCTAGAGTGAGGATTAATCAGTACTGTAGTTGAAAGATGGCTTAGACATCCATCAATTTGTGCTATGCAGGCTAGTCACGGTCTGTTCAAACCAGATAGAGGCACTATGGGTGCTGAAAATTATGAAATCTTTGATTGGAGTCATATGCATCCAATGGATAAGGAAAATAGACATGTATTTACTGATTGGCTAACGTGCTGGAGTTGAACATAAAATCAGCTTGCATTTTTGTGATGATGCTGAACTACATAATGTTTGTGTAGGGTAGGAAGCATGGATGGCAGTAGAAGAGGCTGGGGTATAGTCAAAGGAATGATAGCTTTGAGATTCAGAGAATCAGTTCTATTTTCAACACTTCTGCTTACTAACTCTGACCATTGGCAAGTATTTCAACCTCTCTGAGTCTTAGCTTTATGTATGTGAAATGGTGTGTTTTGGGTGTGTTGTTGCCACATGACTGTCATGATGGCGGAGGGGATACACCACTCACCATGCTAGTTGTTCTTTTCCCAATAAAATTAACACAGCATATCTTTATTTTATTTTTTTCATTTAAAAAATTTATTTTAAATGTGTGCCATACAATTCAGGGTTAGGAATATAAATGATCGTTGTACAGGTAAAGTTTGGGCCTCACCTTGATCCTCACTTCACCTGGTTTGAAATCAGGCATCCTTACTGATGAAGTGTGCCTTCCACCCCCTCCCTCCCCTGACGGTTTTTCACTACTGCCCATCTCTTTCTTGTAGTATTATGATAATTGTTCAGAGTCTGCTTATGGGTGAGAACATATGGTACTCATTCTTATTTTCAGTGTCTTAAGGGGTTTTGCTATTTTTATATCAAATTTTTGTAGGTAAGTTATCTTTCACAATTTTTACATAATTGAGTTCACAAAAAATCATGTATGTGTTTATCACATTTTCAGCAACATTTATTTTCTCATGATGGTGGTATGTTGTGTTGAACAAAACAGAAGCATTTGTTGTAATTTCAATCTCTCTTCAAAATTTCTTTAAAATTGTGAAGTTTTAAATAAATTAAAATGTCTCATGTTTAAAGAGAGTGCAAAGCAGTTTGCACATAGAAAGTATTCAATATTTTGCATCTACATTAATGAATGTTGTTGCCCATCCTCTTCCCTATTATTTATTTATTATAAAATATCATCATGACCATGGAATAAAAATAATAAAAAGAAGGTTTATTTATATATCCATTTCTTAGTCAGAAGTCAACACAAAGTAGCTGTAATAAGTAAATGTCTATTTTTCTAGTTGTCAGTACAGTTTCCCCAGATACCTCCAAATATTTATTAATAAAAATGCAGTCATAATTATCAGGTATTATTTGATAAGAAATAACTAAAAATCCATGGAATAATTTTCAATAAATAGGATAGAATATACAAAAATATCCACTCAGGCAACCAGAAAAGTCAGTCAGTCTGAAATCCTACTCCATAAGAGAATGGATCATCAAGCTGTATTTTTACCATAGAGATTGAAAGTTTTCAATGTAGAAAGAGCCCATGTATAAAGCTTGTAGAGGAATAGTCATCCAACAAGTATTTAATGAGAACTGTATGCCAGAAACTCTTCTAGATATAAGAGAAAGTTAACAGTGTACAAAACACAAAAATAATTTATTTTGTATAATGCCCATTCTAAAGGGTTAAATAGAGAATAAATAACAAAAATAAGTACAATATATATTATGCGAGATAAATATGAAAGCTAATGAATACACTTATCATCAGATCAAGAAAAAAGTGATACATCATGGAGGAGTTAAAATGTCAACAGATATATCACCAACAAGGGGCATTGGAAGTCAATAACTGAAGGGAGTGAGGATTGTGCCCTGAGGACATCTGGAGGAAGTTCATTTCAGTAAGAGGGACTAAAAAGTGTACTGGGTCTGAAGAAGTGGGAGACAGGCTTAAGGCTCAGTGCTAAGGGAAACAAGAAGACCAGCATGACTGCAACAAGAAGGCAAGAGTAAGAGATGAGGCAAGAGAGGAAGACAAAAAGGTCTCAAGGACCTTGGAGAACATAGTAAACATCAGTATTTTCTCTGATGGTGGCAGGAAGTTTTTGAAGGAATTTCAGCAAAGAAACATGAGAATCTAAAGGGCCCATACATGTTTTAAGCTTGATATGAAAGCATTTGTTGATTGTAATGGGTTCTTTAAATGTGCTAGTATTCTGCATCTACCTTCTCATTTCATTAAAAAAAAAGGAAAGAAAAATTGTATTATGCTCATGGACCATTTTTTTTTTTTAATTGTGTAGATAATGGCTATCTTTAGTCACTTCCTGAGAGCTCTAAATTTATTATTCCAGATGCCTGCCTATCTCGTACTATTTATTTTTAAGCTTATTATTATTATTATTATTGTAATCATCATCATTCCCATCAAATTATTTTAATTTATTTAAAGGCTTGAGACCACTTGGGAAGGTGTAGAGTATGACAATGAAATTAAAATTCTATAACTGGGGAAACAAACTTAATGTGATTCCTCTCCCCTGAAATGATAAACAATCTTAGAGATCTGAAAGTGACAGAGAAAATATAGTATAAGCATTTGTTTTAAATTGTTGAGGTAATTCTAATCCTCTGATCTTCCAGAAGATTGTGTGTGTGTGTTTGTGTGTGTGTGTGTGTGTGTGTGTGTGTGTGTATAATTTTCTTTTAATGAAGAAAAGTGTTAGTATTTATAGTTTCTTAAATGTCAGGCATTTGACATATTTGATTACATTCAGTCTTCTCTTCATACATGTAACATTCACATTCATCTCTCAGTTTTATAGATGAGAAGAGAGAGGACCATGGACATTAAATAACATACCCAAGAAATTTTAACCCATGTCCTACTGGACTGTAAATGCAATAACACTTCTGAGATGGAATATATTTCCCATTGTAGTAAGTCTTATAATTTTATGTTACATTGGTAGCCATTTTTAAATATAAGTCTAATTTTTTTATACCAGAAGCATGGCTCTGTCACCCTTGACACAGTTTCCAATGCTATACCTCACCAAAATGGCTCCAGCTGGAACTTCAGATAAAACTTAAAGGTATCTCTCCCCCATATCAGTATGGGATCCCAGATTTCTTGCCATTTCCTGGAAAAAAAAAAAGAAAAAGGAAGGAAGGAAGGAAAGAGGGAGGGCGGGAGGAAGAAAGGAAAGAAGAAAAGATGTAAGGAAATAAGAAAGAAAAAGAAAAAATTTCAAACATTAGCCTGTGAATTTAAAGTGACCTCTCAGTTACAGTGTGACCTTCTTGACCTAGTGCCTACTAGCTTTAAACCCACCAATTGAAGTCTCCTATGGAAACCTATATGGGTAATGTCCTGGTCCCAATATAGGTGTTGGCCCACAGATCTTGTCTCTCTTCTCTCTCTCTGTCTCTCTCTACCCACACTCTCTGACATTCATATGTGTGGCCTCTGCTATGCAGTGTACCCTCTAGGGTTGGCGAGTACTAAAACCTCTTAAACTTTCACATTGTGGCTGTGTCATTGAAGCCCTACCAGCAATCTGAACCCTGACTGTGAGGCTAGCAGATAGGAGGACCCCATGCATGTGAACTCCTTGCTGAAGGTCACTAGAGCCATCAGCTTCTGGTGGCTGCTGTGTAGAGAAGTTATCAACCGAGTTGACAGAAAAACTCAAAGGGTTTTTTTCAAAACATCCATCTATCATTGTATTATTCAACATTGTTCTTCATTCTCGCCTTTCAAACAATGAGCAATTTCCTCCCACAATTAATTTTAGAATATAATGTGACAGCAGGCTCAACATCACCTAGTAATTACCTTAACATCTGTCAAAAAGGAGGCCTTCTTTCTCAAGTAATTAACCTCATCACCTACAACATGTTGAAGCTAGTAAATGAAGTATCCTCCTAGATGCCTCTGTTTCCTTTATACCCCATATCCAATCCATCATAATGTCCTGTCAGCTTTGCCTACAAAATATGTCTTGAGTTACCACTCCTCTCTGTCTCCACTGCTACCAATCCATTTCAAGCCATGAGCATATCGGATCTGAACTATGGCCTTAGTTTTCTCAACTGGTCCCCAAGCTTCCATGCTTGCCTTTCTCTACAAAAGTTTATCTGTAACAAGGCTAGAATAATCTTTTACAGAAGTAAATCAAGTTGCTATTTTAGAATAAAATCTAAACTTGTTAACATGACATGTAACAACCTAAATTACTTTGCATCTGCTTGCTTCTGTGAATATGTCTTTCCACTCCTCTCTCTGGTTCTCTGTGCTTCCTTGACAATGACACCCTTTTTGTGAAAGCTTATGCCTGCCTCAGCATCTTTGCTCTTAACGTTCCATCTGCCGTAAGCTCTTTCTCCTGATTTCTTTTCTCTTCTTTTTCTTTCTTTCTTTCTTTCTTTCTTTCTTTCTTTCTTTCTTTCTTTCTTTCTTTCTTTCTCTCTCTCTCTCTCTCTTTCTGATTTCAGGACAAATATATATATATATAACATATTTTATTTGTAATAAATTATATATTAAAATTACATTTATATTTAAAATATATATGAATATATATATTTTTTCCTGACAGCATTCTCTGACTACTATCTAGTGTAGCTCCCTACCTCCCTTGTGTTCCTTCATGCATTACTATTACTTGAAGTCACCTTATTCTTTTGTCCACTCACCCATTGTCTGTCTCTATCTCTAGAATGTAAGCTCCATTAGAGAAGGCTCCCTATGTCTCTCAACTAACTCCATGTCCCTAGTGCCTGCAGCAGGCCCACATCAAAGACTCACTCGCATAAATGAGTAACATGTATCAGAGTGAGATGAGCCACTGGTCACAATGTCAATCCTATTGTATGTATGGCAGCAGCCTCCTGTCCTCTGTGACCATCACTACTGAGATTATAGAGCAAATTCAGAGCACACGGCCTATGCATAAAGCAGGGTGTATAGATGATAATGTTCCATTTTATTGGAAAGAAAACTCCTCTATATTAAGACTGCTGTTTGCATATAAAACATTCTGCCCCGGGTACAAGCTTTATTGATGCCATAATTGCAGCCTTCCTGGTTCCTCCTGCATTCGATAAGTCCTGTTTTGTTAATATCTTCCCATTACACCTCTTACATGAGATAATTGCACATGATCCCTGGAGACTAATCCAAGCAGGCTCTTACATCTGGATTCTGCATCTTAGTATTCAGAATATCTGACTTGTAGTTTTCACATAGATTCTATAGCTTAATTTGGAAAAAAAAATACTATCCTGAGAGACAAGGTGATTTTTGACCGTAGATATGTGTTTGTAAGACTAGGCTTTGGGGGCCTCCTCTTTCTAATTTAGTCAATGGGCAGGCACTGTCTTTGTCTCACTAGTGTTCCAGCCAAACTCAGTTATGCCAGTTCCCCAAATGCCGCTAACAAATGCAAATAGTTCTCTTTCCTCTGGGACTTTTCAGATGCTCTGACTTCTGCCTAAAAGACATTTCATCCTTTATCTCTTTGTTGGCCAGCTCTCCTTTAATTTTCAGGTCTTAGTTTCACTATCATTTTCTTTAAAAGAAACTTTCTCTTTCTTTAGAGAGCTTTAGAAAACTCTAACCCCATCCTGACAAACTGGGATTACTATTGATCATATGAACTTCCATAACAAAAAGAACTCTTGCTGCCATGTATTTTACACATTAGTCATTGAGTAGAGCTCAGTGAAGACAGGTTCTGAATCTATCTTCCTTTAGCCTTGTTTTGCACAAAGTAAGGATTCAATAAATACTAGATGAATGAATGGATGAATAAGTCATTTCTGGCCTGTCTTGCTCCTTACTGTTTTATAGTGTAGATGTCACCAACTGGTAATCTCTATGAAGGCAAGAAGCAATTTCGTTGTGATTTATTTGTGTTCTTCATAGACTCAGCAAAGTCCAAATTATACAGTAGAAGCTTAATCAAAATCACAGCAGATTACATTGCAAATCAAATAATGCATGATAGAGTCACTTGTAAAAAATTTTTAAGATGTACACTTGGCTTAAGCCTACTTTCTGTGTTTGTTTTGTACTTCAAAAAAAAGTTTTTAAATGTTTTATAGTGTTTTATAAGAAGAAAAAATAGATAAAGGTATTGGTGCATTGGAAGTAATAATTATCCTTACTGAGCTTCTTGGAATCTTATATTAAGATTGAGATATACATGGGAATAAGTTAAGGGGACACTGAGTTCATCTCCAGAGGGGGAAAACTCTGTGCAAAGCTCTTAGGACAGGAGCCAGCAGGCACAGGGAAGTGAGTTAGAGGCAGGAAGGTGACACAGGCAGTAGGTTGGGAACAGTGAGGCTGCAGAGAGCAAAGGCCAGAGGTGAGAGGGTCTGGAGGTCACTGCTGAGAATTTGGTTGTTATTTTATATCACTAAGAAGCTACTTCCGAAGGGTTTGGAGCTGTGAAAAAGAGCACTCTGGCTTCAGGAAAGAGAATACATTTAATGTGGTGATGGTTTAGATTGGATTCTAATAATGAGACTTAAAGAAAGAAAAATAAAAAGGGAAAGGAACGAAGAAAAGAAAACATGAATTTTTATGAGATATAAGAAGTAAATCAGTAAATGTATGCAGGACTACCAAGAACATTGACTTCTATTTTCTTGATCAAGCAGAAAATAAATATCTTATCATTTTTGGTGTTACAATTTTAGCAAGAGAGTTCTATGTTCTGGGTCTTAGTCCACAGCTTGGAAGAAATCTGTACAATCTTTTTTCTGATTTCTAACCTCCTACACCATTAGTAACCAGTATCTTACTGACTTTAAATATATTATTATGCACCTGTTACTCTGAATATGGTCATTATTTGATTGGTTCACTTTGGATGAAAAAGTGACTGAATTATTTAGTATAGTAATAGTGATGTATAGTAAGAGTTGTTGATATTAAAATCAATACAGTAGAAGGAATAGGTCATCAATAAATCACTCTGTCTTTAATATTTGAATTTGCTTTTATTTTTCTTCAAAGACCTTAAAGTTTTATAGGAATGCAGGATTATTCAATAGTAATAATGATAATCTATTTTATCCCATTCAGTAAATACAGAAACAAATGAAATAAAATAACAAACATACTTATTTACACCTTAGCATTTAAAACTGTTCATGATCTACCCCATCCACCTATTTGCATTCGGTTCTTATTTTTCCCTCAAGATGCTACTATGCTACATATTATTTCATGATTTCTGCATCATGGGATGTTTATAAGTTCTTCATTGACTTCGCACCCATTCTTCTCATTGTTTTGTATCCTTTCTTCCTGTTGCAAAGTGCCTGGCACATTGTCAGTACCCATAAATGTCTATTATTATTATATTAAGTACAATAAAATGTAAATAAAGTAATATTTATATCTGGATAACATTTCAGAAAGATTATTTTAGCTGAAATATGGAGTTTGTAGACCATGAGAAATCCAGAGGAGCTAGGAATGATGAAAGTTACAACAAAGTTAGGAGCCATGGAAATTAAGAGGGACACAGACTGGTTGACTACTAATTAGTCAGAGGAAGAAAAAATTAGCAACTTTCAAATGAATGAGATTAATATGACTCCCAAGTTTCCAGTTTGGACTACTGTGTTGGGAGAGACCTTTCATTGGAATAAACTGTGAATGGTGAAATAATGTGCTTAATTTTGAATGTATTAGACTTTTGTTTTTGGTGGGGCAGTCAACTAAATACCGAAAAGGCAGTTGTACATAAATACAAGCTATTAACCTAATACAATTAGTAATTTAAAAAATAAGTATGTATCAGAGAGGTGACTGCCTAATTTTGCGAAGGAAATTGAGAAATTATTGGCATGTATAATGTTAATGAAGACAACAATTGTATTAGTAAGTTTAAGCTTCCATAACAAAATGCCACAGACTGGGTGGCTTAAACAACAGAAATTTATTTCTCACAGTTCTGAAGGGGTTTCTTCTAAGGTCACTAATTCCATCATGAGTGCTCATTCTTATAACCTCATCTAAACCGAATTACCTCTTAAAAGCCTCAACTCATAATGCTATCACATTGGCGGTTATGGTTTAAATAAATGAATATTAGGGGCAATAAATTCAGTCCATAGCACCAATACCTGTTTTGGTCAGGTAAATTGTTCAGGTAAACTCAGCCATGAAGTACCAACCTTCATTTGAACTTAGGTCTATCTAATTACTTTCCTTTTTCTATTATATCTTATTGTCTTCTATATGTGACAAAGGAGATGAGTAGAAAAATTAGGCGAGGGCAAGATTAGCTACCATCCCCTTTAACAGATAAAGGAGCACCAATCAACAAACGTGTAATGAACATCTGCTGTGTATTAGAGAGTGTGCTCAGTGTTTGAGACATGACAGTAAACAAAGTCTATTTTCCCACAAGCCCTAAAGGAACACAATATCCAAAAAAGATTGGGGCACATGTAGGTAAATCACAGTTTTATGTGTTCCTTGGATGAAGCTTTCAGTGTGTGGTGGTAGCAGTCAAACAATGGAAATAATGACTATTGCCATTTTTTTATCTTCGGTTGTACAGTGTCATCCCTACCTTCTAAACTGCTCTCAGCCATTTTTTCACCACTGGGAAAAGTTACAAATGGAAATAGCAAAATATTTTTTTCTTATGTTTTGGAGAGGTTGGAAAATTGTAGTGAAGCAAGGTAGGAAGCTTTATCAGTTCAATATCCTTCAGATTCTTCTTCTTCCTCTCTTACAAGAGAGAGGACATAGATCTACACTGTTATTTTGTATTTGGAAGTACTTTGACAGTGATATGTTTCAACTATTTCACACAAAGCTCTTTCACCCTTTCATTACCAGTTAAGAAATGCACCTTCATCAACCCTGAAGCTGAAAGAAAATAGAAAAAGAAGAATGCCACCATAGGGATTAGGAAGATAAAGTATAAACTCAGCTCATCATTGAGTTTCTACAATAGTCTTAGCACAGTAATGGGGAAAAAAAAGAGACATTTATTCCGTAACAGAACTGTATTAAGTGCATTTGTGTTATGCACTCACAAGAGTCTCAAAATGTAGGCATTGCTATCTCTATTTGAGATATGGTAAAACAAATATTTTGAGAATAGTTATGCTACTTCTTCTAGGTTATACAGGTAGTGGTCTTCTCAAACTGGGAATCTACATAGGGAGAAGTGATGATAATATGTAAACTTATTTTTTTAAGAATTCAGAATATATTTGGATAATTGACATAAACACTCATAATGTAGCATAAAATACAAATAACTTTTTGGTGAGTTGCTAAGTTATGTAATTTATACTACAAGTGTACTTCAAATTAAGAAAAAAGGAGTTTAGTAAGTATTAAAGTCAGCAAAGTGGTTATCTCGCAGGTGATGAAAATCAAAGTGGTCCTAGAATCAAAACAATTTTGGCAAATGGAGTATAGGATATATGTAGTGATTGGGACATCAATAGAAAATTAAGAGCATTGAGGATGAAAGTGTCATGTTAATGATAGAGAGACTGTTCCTTGGTCAAGAGATGGACTCAAGCACCCAGAGTAATGGTGAAATGAAGTTCTTTATCTTCCACACATTCTAGTGGATAGAATGATAATTTGTTGTTCTTGCTCACATAGACAAGTTCTACTATATCTCTGTTCTGGGTCAGTGTGTCTCTTAACTGTTATTTGATTTAGGACTTTTTGTTGTTATTTTTGTGTAGTATCATTAAGAAACAGACTCCCATTCTGTAGGAAACAGCCAATTATTTAAAACAATCCGTTTTTCTTGCTGATGCATTACTGTCATAGTTCTTTAATAATTACACATATGTTCAGAAAAAATTTAGAGTAAGATTGGCATTCCCATGTTAATTATTGACTGTGGCAAAGCTTGCTTATAATTTTTGAGATCACACTATATTTATGGATCCTGATAAGGTGTTTGTTCTGGATTGATACATTGAATTTTTGCCAGAAGTACAAATTTGATTCACAGGTCAGTTTTCAGATAACTTTAAAAAATGCATTCTAGACAGCATACTTCTCTTAGGTGATAATATTGACTTGAAAGAGTCATAGAAAAAAATATACATATATAACCATTTAACTATAAATGCTGATTGATCATTTACCAGTTGGTTGTCTGTTTTCTAATCCTTAAATACTATTTGTATTGCAGATTTAATTTTCATAAACTTACTTTGATTCAATATTTTATTAAATATCCATCCAGTTCATTGTTTATGCAAAAAAAGTACCTTATCCTACAGGTATGTAATATTGTAAATAAAATTCACTACAGTGCTCCAACAAATATAAAATCACGGTCTAAACAATATTAATTCCATCTAGAAAGCAAGAGTGTTTCTTTGGATTTGTTTGATGAGTTGTTTGACTACATATTGACAACATGTTTTTCAGAATTCACCTTTATTTACCTAGTTCCTCTGCCCAATTATTATAAAGCAGAGGGGTCCAGCAAATTAGCACAGGTTTTTGACTGGGTACGGTGGCTCAGTCTGTAATCTCAGCACTTTGGGAGGCCAAACGAGAGGATTGCCTGAGCCTGGGGTTCGAGACCAGCTTGAGGAACTTGGTGAGACCTCATCTCTACAATAAATCACAAAAACTAGCTGGGCAAGGTGGCGTGCATCTGTAGTTCCAGCTACTTGGAAGGCTGAAGCAGAAGGATCACCTGAGCCCAGGAGGTCGAGGCTGCAGTGGCCATGAGCCTATCACTGCACTCCAGCTTGGGCAACAAAAGTGAGACTACAACTCAAAAAAAAGAACTGGTTTCTAACTTCCTATGCTTATAGGCAGATGTCTTAAATGAAGCTTTATTCATTGACCTTGCATGATGCTTTTAGGAGGATGCAAAAGACTACAGACTTTCAAGAACATAAAAAATCAGAACGTAATTTGTATCATTTAAGGACACAGCCTTATTTCTCCCACATGGAAGACTGTAAATGATGGTTGTCAGAATTTCATTGTGGAGAAAGTAAGAACTCTAAAGAAAAGTAGGGTTATAATAATTATTTTACATCATGTTAGGTTATCATCTTGTCTTGGATGCTCTAACCTGGTGTCAACATAAATGTATTTAGCAAGGTCCTGAGAGATAGCACACATTTTGTAGGAGCTAGAGTAAAAAATCAAACTATGAACTCTGCTTACTGTGGCTTTTGTTTTTGCTAATAGATGGTTTGTTCTTACCATTGATCTGCTTTTTAAAGTAAAACTAATTTTTGATCGGGTAAAGAAAGATACACACACAATGCAAAATTCTCAGTGAATAGCAAAAATGATGGGAAAAGTTTTAACTTAAAGGATATCTTGACTTGGAAGTCTGAGGCAAAAGGATTGCCTGAGACTAGTAGGTCAACAATGAGGTGACTGTGAGTGTGCCACTGCACTCTAGCCTGGGTGATGGAGTAACAATTCAATTCAAAAAAAAAACAAAACAAAAAAAAGGAAAGCTATCTTGGAGCTATCTTTTATTGTATCTCAAATGCTATTCTAATGTGTGTGGCTTTCATTCTTTAAAAGAAAGTCATAGAAGGTCTTTAAGGAGGGGAAGAAAATCTTCTTTTAAAAATTATAAGTATTGATTAACTATTATGCATCAGGTCTAAACTGGACTCTGTCTGTATAAGATGAATTATAAAAGATCCTGCTCTTCACTGAGCTCATAATCTCAGGTTGGGCAGGGAATGGTATAGATATACATACATATCAAAGATTTCAACTTTTTCCCGTCTATACTATACTTCCACAGCCATTCCAAACACAATCCTATTTTATCTGGACAGTGATTACACCTTTTTATTGGATTTTATTTTTTGTAGTGTATTCCTTTACCAATCCAGTCTCCACATAGCAGTTCAAGTTATAAAAACCATAAAATTTTTCATATGCTTAGAAATATTTTCATGACTTTATATTGCACTTTGAATAAAAACTAAATTCTTTGTCCTGGTTTCTAAGACATCAAAATAACCAGATCCTGTGAACTTCAACAGCTATTTATGCCCAAATACAATGTTCAATTCCTCTCTCTGATTCCTCTCGCTAATTTTTAAAAGACATTAAACTCTCTTCTAGATTTAACGACTTGGATGTGTTCTCCTGCATTGAACTGTCTCCTTGGTTCTTTGTCTAGTTTCTTCTCAACTGATAATAAGCTTTGGGTTAAAAGTCATAGGCTCAGAGAACATTTCCTTGGTTAATCCTAGTAGATCTTCCAGTCCTGTTATCTTTTGTTGTTGAAGCCAGTGCACTTCATGCATGGGAGTTATCCCAATTTATTATCCTGTGTGTGTGTTTATGTGTTCAATGTCTCTCTATACAATCAGTTTATAAAATTTATAAGATTAACTTTTCTCTTCCATTCTCCAGTGTTTATCCAGGCAAAATATAGGTATTTCATAAATATCTGTTAAATTGATTAAATAAGAAGTCACTTTGAAGATGACATTTTGCAAAAGAAGAAAACACAGGACTCTATGTACTGCATGAATGATGTTGCTGCTGTCTCATTTCCATTTTCAACTTTAGAAAAAACCAGGGATCCAAGATGATTAAAGTTTGGTTTCTTTCTTAAATAGATTTGGGAGAAGGGCCTAGATAATGTACCATATAGAACAGATCTGCCTAATAGAAATTTGACATCAGATATATATGCAATTTAGAAAAAAAATAAGTAGCCACATTAGCAAAGATAAAAAGAAATAGGAAGAACTTATGTTATCATATTTTAATTCCTTGTACATAAAATATTATTTCAATATTAAAATAATATAAACTTTTGAAGATACTCTATACTAATTTTTCTTACTACATCTTTGCTATCCAGCATGTATTATATATTTACACTATACCTCAATTTGTATGCTAAATTTTCAAATGCATCTCCATCAAACACATACTAAATATCCATTTAAATTTCATAACATTTACATTTGAAAAAGTAGATTCACATGTCAAAGTTATTCCAAGTACACTTAAAAGTTTTCCAATAACTAATCAAGTCCTAGTCTTTATATTTAAATGTAATTAAAGTTCAATTAAATTACGAATTCATTTTCTTAGTCTCACTAGTGACTTTTCAAATTCTCAGTAGCCACATGTGACTAACTACTACCTTAGAGGATGGCAAGATTGAAACCAGGCGAGTATAAATATGTGTGTGTACATTTTTTTCTGAATTTAAAGGGGGTGGAACATTTTGGTGAATAAATGTTGTTTTTTTTTTTTTTTACAATAATCAATTTTCTCCTTTGGTAAAATGCCCAATGAAAGCAATCATGATGATGAATCAATGTTCCAAGAGTTATACTCATAAACTAAGTGCTCTTCTTGAAAAGACAATTGCATATTGATTGATTCAAATCAGCATGCCTAAGCTTCTAACATACCAGATGAGCATTCTTTGAGGTTCTGTTCCCTTAATCCTCTGCTGTTGTCTGCCTAACCACCACTGAGTGTCACTGTGGGCTGAAAAGCCCGTTCAAAATCAACAACCAAGAGAGCAGCCTGAAGTGAGAGGAGAAGGAAATGAAAATGAATGATAATCTATTGAATTCTCCAGGGTTTCTTTGCTTCTCTCTTTATGTCTGACACTAGTAAACTTCTAAATCTATAACAAGTACATGAGGAAAATTAAACCAGAGCACAAAACCACTAAGGAACAGCCCGGTGAATAAATATCACCTATCTTTGAGGAACCTGAAGTTGCCATAATAGTCAATGCAGAGTTGATTAATGTAATGAAAATAAGATTTACTCTAGTAAGGCTATATTATCAGCATCAAGAAGGCTTTGCCTTTGATACATTTTTCTTCTGCAAAATGGCTAATATTCTTCTTTGCTTGGTTCTATTTGGTTTTGAATTATGCAAGTTTTGATTTTTGTAGTTATCATCATTCCTTTCTTAACAGTAATCATTTATTAAGGTTTTGAGACGATGCACATTAAAAAGCATACATACTTTAATTACATGGTAAACAAGTTCTAAAAACACTATAGTTACAGATAGAAATGTATATATTTAACATAGGATAAGTTATGAATGAGCATTATATATAATTCTGTACTTTTTATTAGATTTGGTAAATATGGAAAAAGAAAGATTTCATAGGTAGCTGTTATTATGAGACATAGGCAAATATAGACTAATTTCAATAGAAGTAAACATCTTCTAAACTCAAAATTTTAATTCATCTTTTTAACATGGGGATTTATATATTGGGTAATTAATCTTATAAAAAAGAATGTCTGATGATCACTATAGGAAATGCCAAGGAATGTTTTTTTAATGACATGTTCCTTATACCAAAACAAAAGCATAACAGTAAAATGAAAGTCAGGGAAGATGCTTTTGTAAGTATTCAAACTCATAGAATTCAGAAACAAGTTTTTATTATTTGTTTGTCTTAGCAATATTTGAATGTATAGCTCTGAACATTTGGAGGAGGTATGTAATAAATACATTGTTTAACACTGAATATATATATGTATACTATACACACACACACACACACACACACACACACACACACATTTCCTTAATCACTCCTCTAAAGATTGATTAAATAAGACAAGTAGCTGAATTATATATTTTTACCTTTAAATTTCAGGGGATTGAGATCTTGAAAGAATGAGGGGACTATGAGTCCAAAATAACCCCACATTAGTGAGACAAATTGATGCAGAAGCAAATAGACATGACTCAGACGACAAACACCAAGTAGCCAAGATTGATAACTTTTATATCTGGCTATAATTGTATCATATCATGTTTGCAGTGAAGGATGAATAATGGCAACTTTCACAATGAGGAAATTAAAAAAAAAAACCTTCAGAATATTGGTCATTTGGAAAGTAAGAAATATCCTTAAATTTCATCAACTAATTAAAGAATACTTACTATATCCTAAGTATCTGCACATTCATTATTTTGTTAATACTCACAAAAAATGTGTGACTTAGGAATGATTAATTCCATTTATATACATAACAAACCAAGACCCAGAAAGGTTTTGTGATTAATCCAGATTATCAGTTTGGTGTTAGAGCCAGAACTTGTTCTTGTGACTTTAAGAGCTTTCTTGTTAACAAGTACTCAATTTTAGTTTTCTGATTACTTCAGGAAGTTCCACAGGGGAAGACATTTGTCACAGCAATATGGCCATTGTCTTGAATAAGTATTAAAAAGGTAGACTAACTTAAGGATATGGAAATTTTTGTGGAAGGGCTATAGAAAAAAAGCATCCATTATTTTATTATTTCTTATTCATCTTGAACACTATTTTTTAGCTCATCTTATTTAGTCTTGTTAACCCACTATTTTATTATATGGAGTTAATAATGTATACTTTATAAACTTATTGTAAAAATTAACCACACTATGTAAAAAGCAAGTGCAAAAGTTTGCATAAGGAGTTATCAATAAATGATAGCTATGATCACCTTCTTAAAGCATTTTATTTACAATGTTCTCTTGAAAACCTAAACTAACTTAACATTAATTCAGATACTATAGCTTAGGCATTACTTATTCCTATTTATAAATCAATTTCATTTTACATTTGGAATATTATAATTACATTTTAGCAGAAACTTCTATCTGCCTGTCTATTCATCCATCTATTCTCTTTATCTAACAAATTGTATTCTCTGAGAGTTTTTATAGGGTATTTGGTTTAGAGATAACAGTTTACATATAAAGAGAGGGGTGGCTGTTTCTCTTATTGTTTATGCCTAAGGGACATGATATAATATTTTGATGTATAAATATATATTTAAAAGATTACAATAGCCAAGGAAATTAACATATTCATCACGTCACATGGTTACCTCATGTGTGTGTGGTAAAAACAGCAAAAATTTTTTCTTAGCCAATTTTCATTATATAATACATTATTATTAACTATAGTTCTCATGCTGTGTATTATACCTCTAGAGTTATTTATTATATATAACTGCTTTTTGCATTCTTTGAAGGATTAACTAAATTTGTTTGCTTGCTTGTTTTATTCTCAGTATCATGGAAGCTAACAGAAAGGTAGAGCTGACTATTTTTTAAAGTAGTGAGGATTGGAAGAAACAGAAGAGTATTGAGGAGTCGACAAAGTTAAGCTGTTGAGTACAGATAATAACTTCAGGATGAAATGGATTATTCCAGGTGGTCATAAAGTTCAAGTGTTCAAGTAATAAGTTAATGAATGGCAAAGGATTAGCAATTAAGTCCTTTCCCTAGAACTGTGAAAGCTCTCACAAAATATGTAGTATCATCTTAATCTCCAATGCATTTAAAATGTCAAACACCTGATAATATAAATAAATGCCAATCTGTATCAGCAGTACACTGTAATTTCAGTATTATATAGTTAGAGTACACAGGATGGGTAGGTAAAGCAAGCAGGAACGCAGCATTTGTTGAAGGGCTTTTTTCAGAGCCTGGAAATTAATACAGTCTCTATAAATGTTAGTTTCCCTCTACCTAATTATTTTACTCACTGTAAATTCAGTGGTAATATCTACAGTATATAGATGAGTAAAATAAAGATAAAAATTAAGAGACACTCACAGGATCATATCATTAATAAAAAAGATTTAATGCAAAGACTTAGTACATCTATTCTTCAGCCTATATTCTTTACAATAAACTAATGGTTTTCAAATAAATATTTAGCTTAAGAACACTTTTTTTCAAGTAAAATACTTCACAGAAACCTACATATAAAACAAATAAGAGTTGTGCTTCTCTATTTGATGCAGGGGTTAGGATGCTGGCAGGATGCCATCTCGAGCCCCATCTTTCACTTCCTCATGAATTTTGATCCACATCTTTGAGGTTTCTGAGGGTTCTGTATACCAGTTTGAAAAGGAGGGCATCACACCATATCTACTCTCAAATAGACCGCAAAATCCATGAGTTCTTTGTTTCTATCTCTATATAGCTTTAAATAATTAAATAATATCTTTGCTCTAGGATTACATATTCCAAAACAGGAAAATTTCTTTAAATGGGAAAAAAGCAGTACAAATAACAAAAAGCAACTTGCCTGATGGTACATTTGAGATACTGTAAAGCTGGAAGACTTCTGGGTAGTTGTCTTTTGGAACAGGGTATATGACAGTGAACTAATAAGCCATGCTTCCTCTTTATTTAACAGGAATTTTATTTTATTCTAGGAACTTCAACTAAACCTTCAAAATACATTTTTTTAAAAAAATGATCATATAACAATGAAAAATAAATTGGCCTGTTCCCTGCCGCACACATATTAACTGAATCACGAAGACATCTACCATTCCTGGGTACTTTGATTTACAGGATGATACTTGCTTCTTGCAAGTGAAACCCAGCTATTCCATGTAAAAAAACACTGTATCCCAGCTGGCTGCACCCCACTGCTCATATCTAGTCTTCACACATTTCTCTGAAGACTGGGGAAAGAGAGCAATCTAAATGTGCCCTGAACAAAGGAGACAGCATAGACATCTTCACACTAGTTTCTAGATCCCCAGGTCTGAATTTATGGGTTGTCCTTTCTCACCTCTGTCTTCTTGCCAGAGTGGTCAGGGCTGTCCATATAACAGAAACTATTTTCCTCAGTCTTTTATTACAGCATCTTTTTAATTACCAGAAACCCAAGAACACACTGGAATTTGACTATAGATGTCTCCTTGATATAACATATTTAATCTGAAAGGTGACCAAATCTGTTGAAAAAATATTCAGAAACAGGTATAATCTACAGGGGACCTTGCCTGATTTTGTCACAAAGCCATCCCCTATCTCCCTAATGTCTATCTGACAACAAGTAAATGAATGTTGATGAATGAAAAAAAGAAAAAACAATATTATTATAATTGAAAATGCTATTAAAAAAAGACATAGAAACTAAAAGAGAGGAGATGGAAAACTGAACTGTATTGTAAACCTATAATGCATTAGGTATTATGCTAAATATAATAGCTCATAAAATGGAGAATGAATTCTGCCAATACAATTATCCCAAAAGTTAGACTAAATTCCTATCCTTTGTGTCACTATAGTATTCTATGCATACATGTATTGCAGCATCTATTATGCAGGTCTTAAACTGACATTCTCCCCAAATTTGCACACAAAATTGTTTGTATTTATAGGGTACATAATGATGTTTTGGTACATACAATGTATACTGATCAGATCAGGGTGATTAGCACATCTATCATCTCTATCACTGATGCTTTCTTTGTGTTGGGAACACTCAACATTCTCTGTTTAGCTGTTTGAAAATAAATGTTACATACTGTGAGTTCTTCACGGGCTTATCCACTTATATTAGCAAAAAACCTATCATTTTGTATTCTGGTACCCTGACATGAAGTCAGAAGGAAGCCGGATGGAAATGTTTTATTAACCTTCATGTAGAAGACCTTCCCCATCTCAACTAACCTCAATTTAAGTAGATAGTTTATAACGATGACAGACATATCATTTACATTCCAAATTCATCCACACCTCTATCAACAATAGTGAGCAATTACTTCCTCTAGATCATTGCTAAGGTTTTTCCTTAATCAGGCCAGATTTTCATCTACAAAGGTTACCTTTCTTTGCCCTTAACAAAAATTTTATGGATAAAAGATAACATGAAATCCTGGTGTTGAAAATTATTTCCATTTATCAAACTTTATATGTTTATAGTCAAGTTAGCAATGAAATAGTTTACATTTCTAAAACTTATTCGATTATATTCATTGGATGAGAATTTACTGAGTACAGAATATTATGATTTTTCTAAGCCTTTTGAATTCAAGTAACAAGAAAACAAAACTAAACTGAAAGCCTGGTAAGCAATCTGTTCTAGTAAAATAACAATAACAAAATGCTGTGATGCAGATACATTTGGGGGTACAGAGTGAAGGCAACTAAATCAGTCTAATGAGTTAGGAAAGGTCTTGAGGAGGTAAAACTTAAGTTGAACATAAAATATCAATAAGAATTACATAGATGTTCTAGATAAATAAAAGTAAAAATTGTTTTGAATGACTAGAGCCAAGAATGACTGCTTTAGATATTACTCTAAAAATGGCATATATGATATAAAACTATATTATTTAAATCATAAAAGCATACTTAAATAACAATCATAAAAGCATACTTTAATAAAGATGACATCATTTTGCAATTAGATGCTATTGGCCCTTTATTAATAGCATATATTTCCAGTATTTTTCTAAGAGAAAGACATATACTTTGGGGCAGGGAGTAGAGTTCTGTTCTAGTTTGTTTTTCTTTAATGCAAGGATGTTATGTTGATGTGTAGAAATTTCGCAGGGTGTCTACTGTCAATGTATTGAGCCAGAAGATAATCCCTTTATAATGACATGAGCCTAATGAAAAAGGAAGTATAATAGCATCGTGGACATAACCTAAACTTTAGAAAGAGAAGCATGATACATAAATGTAATAATATAATTTTTAAAAGAACTTTGTTTTTCAGTTTCTTATTATTTTTCGTGGCTTGTGGAAATAGCATGTGATGGGCATCATAAAAATCAGGATGTGGGACCTGGTGCAGGCCCATCTGTGGTATCTCTACTTACCATTTATACTACCTCAGCCTCAGTTTTCTCATCCATGATATGATGGTGAAATGTTATGTGATTTGCAGATTTATGAGCATTTAACCCATAGGGCAACGCTGTGAATCATAAAGTACAATACAAATAGTACCTACCACGACACCAATCACTCTGTCCTATATTAGATTCAAAATAGGCAATAATTTTATAAGTACATTCCATAATTGTTATAATTAAAAGAGTTTTAATAAAGTACATTTACATTTTTTAAGATGATGATGATGATAATAATAATAACAATTCCCCTGCCACTCCAACAAACACTCAACAGAATGTGCTATGGACTAGTTTTAAGCCTATTATTCACTATGCTAAAGAAACAAAAACAAATCTAGAGGTCTCTGGGTAGCAACAATATGTTTGAAATTAGATTGGACTGGATTTGAACCCCAACTCAATCATGTTCCATATTCATTTTTTTTTTTTTTACTCTGGGCAACGTATTTAGCTGCTTAGAGTCTTAGTTAGCCCATCAATAAAAGTTAAAAAATAACATATCCCTGTGTGTGTGTGTGCATGTGTGTCTGTGTGTGTGCACAAGCATGCGCGCACACAGAGTAAGAGAGAGAGAAAGAAGAACATATATAATGACACAGATGTGATTAATGCACTATTAGCTGAATAGACTATGTTAAATGCATAAGTTCTCATTTTAAATGGTGGCTAGGTTCTTGGAAACAGTGACTTTAAAATAATTGACCTACAACAGTTTCTCAAATAATATTGTTTCCTTCAATGTTGTTGTTTCATTTTAACATTGATGATCAATAAAAATGATCGACCTATATTATTTCATTTAAAGTACTGTTTCCAATAAACTGATAACTTACTGTACATTTAAATTTCTGTTCATTCTTAAAAAGTAATCTCCAAGTGTTGGTCAAGTTTCCATCGCTTTGCTAAGAACAAACCATATTTTGATTTCTTGTCATATGTCCCTATCCTAACTGCAGAAACAGTGCATTAAAATAAAATACTGTTTTACACAGGCTTAGCTAGGAGAGAAGAAAACTTGGGAGCATTCACAAGAAGATAGGATATCTTGCCTCAGAGTGAGAGCAGAAGGGCTCTCAGGAGGATTCCTGATTAAATATGTAGTATGATAATTCATTTTCAAGTGGCATCTGTATTGGAAGCACACTTCTCCAGCACCAGGAAATGATTTTCATCAAAGATGTTACTGGCTCTGAAAGTCCTTTTCCATAATATTATGTTTCAAGACATGGTCATTTATTTGAAGTTATCCTGTCTCTGTCACAGAGTATACTTCTTCCAGTAGTCTTCAAACAGGCCCAAACCTTCTACCTAATTCCTAGGGTCACACATGCCTTAAACTGAAAAGACAGTCATCCAACTGAAATCTAATCCTAAAGAGATGTGAATGGTTGAATGGCTGATTTTTATTTCCAACGATCAGAATTAACCTTCATGGACTCCTACGGAGAAGAAGTGCTTTTTCATTTATTTCTATTAATGTCTGAATTGAAAACATAATCTTTAGAGTCATACAGACCTGAATTTAAATTTAACTCTACCATTTATTCCTTGTGTAGCCTCAGGGAGGAAAGCAAAAGCATGAAATCAACCATGCTGCCCACTGAAGAGGACTGGATTTTTTAAAATGTGGTACATATACATGATGGAATATTATACAGTCATAAAGGACAAAATTATTAACTTTGAAGCAACTTGGATGGACTTTGAGTCTATAATACTGAGTGATCTATCACAGAAACAAAGAACTGAGTACCACATGTTCTCACTCCTAAGCGGACCTTGAGCAATTATCATAATACTATAAGAAAGGGATTGACAGTAGTGCAAAACTGCCGGGGGAGGAGAGTGGGGAATTGGCAGTAGTGGGAAACTGCCAGGTAGAGGGGCACACCTCAACTAAAAGCATACCTGCATAATGAACATTTATATACCTAACCCTGAATTGTACCCGACAACTTTAAAATAAAAAAATTAAAATAAATAAATACCTTTAATGTTAGTTTCCTAATTGTTAAATGGACACAATGTCAATCTCACAGGGAAGTGCAACTTTCTTGTATAACTTTGTTTTCTCCAGATTATAACAGAGTGCAATGCAGTGATTAAAAACTCAAGGAGTCTGAAAGCTTGAGCACATATTCCTTTTGTACTTACTTTTTCAAGTAATTTAACCTTTTGAAACATATGTTTTCTTATCAGGAAATGGAGATGGTCTCAAAACAAATTTTATGTCGTTGTTATAGACATTCAATATTATGGGCAATGTAAAGTGCCTGACAAAATGAATGACGCACAACAAACATTCAAAAATGTGGTTATTGTGTTATTATCTTTTTAATAATAATTTTCATTGTCACACGTTAGATGGCATACCAAAATTCAGGCAAAGAAATGGATTTATCTCATGGAATTATCAATTCTTTGCAACTATTGTGTGATTAAAAAAACAATTTGGAATCAAAGTCCTACAATAGACAAATTATTGTCTAAGTAGATATTTGATCTTAAGCAAATCATTTTAGCATGAAGATCATTCTCATTCATAAAATTAAAAAAATATGCTGGATTTCTCTGACTGCTGTAATAAATTGCAATCAAGCACTCTATCACGACATCTTGGTTAAGGCTGAACCATCAATATGATGACCACATATGATTAAAGTGAAGTTGAAAAATGACCTACTGATGTCATAGCTTTTGTAACATCATAACGTAACGTCTTTGAGGATGCTCATGCAAACAATCCTGCTGTGCTGTCGGTCATATAAACGTCTAGACTATACATTTATGTTCAGTACATGATTACTGATAATAAAAAATGACTATATTACTTATTGGAGACTGTACTTCAGCTTCTTATAAAAACAAGCAACTATGAAAGTGCCTCATTCAGGTCCTTCAGGAAGTCTTACAAAAGAAGGCATTGTTATCATAGGAGAAGACAATTCTATTCTTGTTATTGTCCCTGAAGACCTTCCCGTAGGACAAGATGAGGAGATGGAAGACAATGATATTGATGATCCTGACCCTGTATAGGCTTAGTCTTATGTGTATAGTTTCATCTTAGTGGGGTTGTAAGTTTAAGAAGTAAAGTATGAAAGATTAAAATATTGGTATTTGTTTTTTTGTTTCTGTGATAGATTACTAAGTATTATAGATTCTACATTCATCCAGGCTGCTGCAAAGTCCATAATTTTGTCCTTTTTATGGCTGTGTAATACTCCATCATGTATATTCTCACTCATAAGTGGACCCTGAACATTAATCATAATACTTTAAGAAAAGGATTGGCAGTAGTGGGTCACTGACAGGGAGGGGATTGGGGATTGCATGTAACCTCAATAAGGGTACCTGATCTCAAGCCAGGTGAAGTGGGAACTAAAGGGAGGCCCAAACTTTACTTGTACAATGACTACTTATCTACCTAATCCTGAATTATATCCCATATCTTTAAAATTAAAAAAGGAAAGATCAAAATATTGGAATAGAAAAAGCTTCTGGAATAAGCGTAAAAAGAAAAAAAAGATATTTTTGCATAGCTGTATAGTGAGTGTTTTAAGTTATTATTATAAAAGAGTCAAAAAGTTAAAAATTTTAAAAGTTCATAAAGTAAATAAGTTACAGTAAGGCAAGGTGAACTTATTATAGAGAAAAGAAAAATAATTTTTATAAATTTATAGTAGCCTAAGTGTGTAGTGTTTTATAAAGTCTATAGTAGTGTACAGCAATGTTCTAGGCCTTCACATTCACTCCCCACCTCCAGTCTTTTGCAAGCTCCATTTTTGTTAAGTGCCCTATACAAGTATGTCCTTTTAAAAATCTATTATATCATTTTCTATTGTACCTTTTCTATGTTTGGATATGTTTAGATAGAAAAATACTTACCATTGTGTTACAGTTGCACATAGTATTCAGCACAGTAAACTGCTATACTGTTTTGTAGCCTAGATGCAATGTTATACCATATCGCCTACATGTGTAGTAGATCTTACTATCTAAGTTTGTGTAAATACACTCTATGATGGACTCACAATGCCTAAACCAAACTACAGTGCATTTCTCAGAACATATCCCTATCATTAAGTAACATAATCACTGTAGCTCAATTTAGCAAATCAAATTTAGTGACTGCTCGTTATCTCATAATTGCTGTAGGTTAGATTTCGGTATGGTGTGACTGGATTACATACTTAGGATTGTGCATGTCTGAAGTCAACGTGTTGGCCTGGATGGAGAGTTTTATTGCGTCTTGAAGGTAGAATCTGCTTCCAAATGTGTTTGTGTTGTTGGCAGAATTCAGTTTGATGTGTTGTAGGACTAAAGACAACTCCCTCTCTCCCTTCCTCCCTCCCTCCTTCCCTCCACTCTTCTCCTCCTCCTTCTTTCTCTTTCTTTCTTTCTCTCTCTCCCCCCTCCCCTTTCCCTCTCTCTCTCTTCTGTCTTGGCTGCCCTTAACATTTAAAGGTCGGTCTCTGGTACTTTTATGTTGCACCCTTCATACACCTCAGAACCAGCAAAGGCACATGGCTGCCTTATCACACTTGGAATCTCTCTGACTTTTCCTTTCATTGCATTTTTGCCTTCAGTTCCATAAAATTCTTTTTTTTTCCCCCCAGGGTTTATTTAGAATAGATTCACCTGGATAATCTAGAATACTCTCTAATTTTTTTTTTTTTTTTTTTTTTTAGTTGGAGTCTCACCCTGTTGCCCAGACTGGAGTGCAGTGGCTGCTCCCCGCCACCTCAGCCTCGACCTGCTGGGCTCCGGCGATCCTTCCACCTCAGCCTTCCAAGTAGCTGGAACTACAGGCGTGCGCTACCACGCCCGGCTGATTTTTTGATTTATTGTAGAGATGAGGTCTCACCAAGTTGCCCGGGCGGGTCTCGAACCCGCGGGCTCAGGCAATCCACTCGCCTCAGCCTCCAAAGGCACGTGATTACAGGCTGAGCCACTGAGCCTGGTTTACTCTCTCATTTTAAGATCTGTGACCTTGGCTGGGTTTGGTGGCTCAGTCTGTAATCCCGCGCTTTGGGAGGTCGAGGTGAGTGAATTGCCTGAGCCTTTGGGTCGAGACCTGCTTGGGCAACTTGGCGAGACCTCATCTCTACAATAAATCAAAAAATCAGCCGGGCAGGGTAGCGCATGCCTGTAATTATGGCTACTCAGAAGGCAGAGGTGGAAAGATCATCGCCGGAGCCCAGCAGGCCGGGAGCGCCACTGAACTCCAGTCTGGGCGACAGAGTGAGACTCTGACTCAAAAAAAAAAAAAAAAAAAGATCTGTGACCTTAATTAGATATGAAAAATCCTTCTGTTATGTGACGCAAGATATTTACATTTTCTAGGGATTCAAACAGGGGCACCTTTGGGGAAACATTCTGCCTACCACAGGAAACAATAGTTACCTTGAAGTGAACCATGAGTCAAGGTATATTATGTGTGAAATTGCTTAACATATTCATATAAGTAGTAGTTCCTCAATACATATTAATTTTATTTTCCTTCACTTTTATTTAAATTACGTAAGATTTCCAAAAGATGCTATCTTCATACTTCAACATGGAAAATAATTTATTTGAAAGCACTTTTGATTTTTGTAAGATTTATACCCTTTAAAGCTATCATGCTTATTGCATGCATAAGGTCATTTGTAAGAAACACAGTGACTGGATATTGCAACAGTCAGAGATAGACCACTGTGTGTAGATTTTCTAAAAGGAAAATTACTATTGTCAATGATCATATCAAGAACTATGTCAGCTGGGCATGGTGGCTCATGCCTATGATCACAGAAATTTTGGAAGTAGAGGCGAGAGGATTGCCTGAGCCCGGGGGGTTTGAGACCAACCTGGGAAATTTGGCAAGACCTCATCTCTACGATACATCAAAAAATTAATCTGGCATGGGAGTGCTTACCTGTGGTTTCAGCAACTTCGGAAGGCTGAGGTGGAAGGATTGCCTAAGTACAACAAATCAAGGCTGTGGTGGCTGTGATGTGCCATTGCACTCCAGCTGGCTGACAGTAAGACTCCAACCACAAACAAAGCAAACAAAAACTATGTGACCTGGGGTTCATTTCATTTCACTTTAGATTTGCCAATAATATGGACTAGAGAGATATATAAATGATTCAGGGTTTTTCTTGTTATTGTTCTCTACTTTACTAAAGCTATACTTTAGACTTAGAACTTTGTGTATTATTTATTTTCTCAGGCAGATGTGGAAAGGAGTAAATACTATAGTCGCATTCATAAGGATTGTGAAGTAAAGAAATAAGCACTACTTAATTGAGATTATTCATTTATGTAATATTAAATCCATAGTATTTTTGCAGCCTGATTACAAAACACCAAAAAGGATGTTTTCTAAAAGTATTTTCATTGTTATGAAAAAGAAATGCTCAATGCATAACTTCAATTTTTAAAAAACTAAAAAATAAACTAAAATCAAGAATAATCCCATTATATAAAGCAAAGATAACCACATATAACAAGAATTCATTTCATATTTGAGATATACTTTTATACTTTAATATATAATTCTATCACACAAGCATTTTTTTTTAATTTTCTCAAAACCTTTATGAATGTTTATGGTTACCTAATTCCCCAGTGAGAAGATTTAATTTCACTAATTTCTATTAATAATCATTTGCTTAGCCTATGAAGTTTCTGGCACAGTTGGAACTGGGGTTAAAAAGATGAGAAAAAGTCATCCTCCCCAAAATATTATATGGGGGAAAAACAGATAGAGTAGGAAACACACCATAATTTCAACTTTCAATCATATCAACTAGGACAATAATGTAAATGTACTTCATTAATAAGCAGTCATATAATTTTTACTTTCAGATTGTTACCTTAAACTACAAATGTTTTACAATCAGGCACAATATATTTTTTAAATTTGCAGCAACTTTATGGTCAATTAAAAAATTGTTACTAATTTAGTTGATTTATTGATGAATATTCAATAACCTTAGAATTAAGTCATTTAAGAATTCTGAACCTCAATTCATACAATGTCAGGATGGTAATGATTATCAGTAATAGTTGCCTTCTTTGTGAGAATGTTAATCTTAATTACGTGTTTGTTCAATGTGTTTATCTAACTGAAATTTTATGATCCAAATTTGATTTACAACTATAAATTAAATAATTATCCAAGGCACTGTCAGGGCTACTGGGACTGGTGATGTGAAATCCGATTAATCTTGTGTAGTCTAATATTTCCTATGAATAGAAACCAACTCAGGAATTCATACCCTATTTTATTGTCTCTTGCAACCTGGCCATTTAGATTGGGGGGAAAAAAGAGAAAAAAAATGTATTATCTGTCTCAAACCTATGGCAGCCAAGTGAAAAGATTTAGAAAGTCACATAAATTACTCTTTAAAAAAACAGAGTATGGAAACAATTTGATCTAGATGATTTGGCAAAAATGGACCCAAATAACTCTCGTCCAGCAGTCCATAGAACTATCTACTAATATTATCCCCTTAAACAACTGTAGAGGACCATATGTTACTTCAAATATGATACAAACAAAAATGCTTAAATCCAGTAGCCACTCCTATCCTCAGTATCCTCTCATATGTACTCAGAATATTATAGTCATGAATAGAGGGGAAAAAAGGCAGCATTTTATATGCATGAGTCAAGGGCAAAGCAATGTGACAACATTTATTATAGAGACATAAACAGGATGTAGTGGAAACATAGGGGAAAGAGAATCACCATGTTTTTTAAGAGGTTGGCAAGGTCTTAGAGACCACCTATGGCTAAAACTCTTTCATTTCAGAGTACATCAAGGCTCAGAGTGATTGTGTCTTGCCCCAGGTGACACGGCTCAGGTGACACCACTGGCTGTACTGCTGAATTCCAGATACTATTTTCACTTTACCTTTCCCCCCTCCCACTCTCTACTCCTCCTCCATGCAACTTATAAAACTTTCCGTTTTCTCTCCAAAAAAATTTCCCCAGCTGTTAATGCCTATCATTTAATAAAGAGAGAAGTTTGCTCTATTTTATTTTACCTTTCTGCCTAAATTCATTGATTATTTTATCAAATAGTTCTTGAAGTCTTACTACACTTTATAGATAGCTATGAACAAGAAGTTCAGCATCCTCTGTCCAGTGGAACCAACTAGCTACTAGGGTAAACATTTAATAAGCTGACAGACAAAATAACTGCACTCAGTAGTAATAAGTGATGTGAAGAACTAAACAGAGAATTGAACTAATTGGGGTTGGGGTTAGATAGCACTTGGGAGAATGTGGCCAGGGAAGGCTTCTGGGAGGAGGTGGCCTTGCCGGAGGTGGCATGCAAGCTGAAACTCAAAATATGAGGAGAAGTGTTGGCTATATACCATCATACTCTTGTCTCCACACACTCATTGAACCATCTCTATTATTATCCACAGATGGCATAATATAGAATTTCCCACATGATAATCTTCTCGGTACCTTAACACAAGATCTGTAAACTTGCACATGGTTGCAACCATCTCTTCCTCATGTTGTCATATTAACTTGAAATGGAGCCCCATCTGCTGCCTGACATGTATCTTAGATATAGGACAAACATTGTTACTCTATCACTATATAAAACTTGTTGATGCATTATGTTTTCTCTACTAAGTTCAATATAATATACATTTCTTTACCCTAATTCCATTTCTCAATGCATGTCTACATTTTGTAATGATCTTCCATTTGTTCCTCTACTCAAGAAGCATACACTAAGCACCCATAGTATGTCTGAGACTGTGCGAGGCCCTTGAGATCAAATAATGAGAAAGAGAGAGCAAAGCCCTATCTTAGCATCTTGCCATTTACCATTGAAGTTCACTAATAAGAGGTGAATCTCCTTCCTGGTTTTTGGGCCTGCTGTTCTAAAAATAAGCGATCTAGTTACTATAATCACTGGTGAGTCACTCTCCTGGCTTGCTTTTCTCCTTCCTGAAAAGCAAGAGGTAAAGAACAGTATTCCTCCCTCAGAGACTTGAAGAGGATTAAATGAGACCCATGAATGTAAAAATGCTGGTAAGCTACATACTTCTACGAGACTAGTATAACACTTCTTTATAATGTAGTACAGTGGAAACAACTGCTGTTCTTTGCTCATATTCATTAGAAAGAACTGGCCATCATCACCACCACCAGATATTAACAGAGTGCTCACTATTACTGAGGCTCTGTGTGGAGCCTTCTCTTCAGTGAATCAGAGGTAGTGCTTTTATAGACTGTACTTCTCCAATTCTTCAGTGGAAACAGAATTATATATTCTGTATTATCAAATCGGTCAAAGATTGCTACGGCGATCAGAGTCACTAGAATTACAGAGACAGGACATTTTATTTGTATTTTCATATTTTATTTTATCTTAATGAAGCAGATTATGAAAAACTTTCCAATTTTAAAAAATATTTTCCCCCTTGAGTAAATAATGTATCTTGGAGGATAATGCACTTGCCAAGGAATTAAACAAAACAATTGGATTACTTCCAATAAGAGGAAACAAGATGACAGTGGAATGTATGTCAGTGAAGTTTAAGTTTTATTGACAACCATGATGTATTGTTGTATAAAATTTTTGCTGTCTCTTGAGATGGCCAAAAGAGAAGTCAAATTCAAAGTGGAATGGAGAAGTAGGCCCCCTATCTGCAGCACATGACAAGGGTTACAATATTGCCTTCTGTCAGTATAGTTTTTAGCTACCAACAAACTTCACCATGATTCAATAGAAGAAAGTCAATTCCCGAACTGATGAACTAAAGGTGCAAAACCTAAGCTAAAGTCGAGTCCCATTTTCTGGATCAAATTCTTTTAGGCATTCTCAGAGCTGCACATTCTTAACTTCATCACCCAGCATCCTAAAAAACCCAAAACCAACCATAACAATCAAATATTTCCAGCTTGAATGAAGTTGCACCCAGAAATTTGGAAGCATCTTATTATTTAACCTAAAAATTTCTACTAAGGTGAGCCTAGTTTAATTGAAAGTAAAAGTTTTACACGTGTGATTTGTGTATGGATTAGCATGAAAAATATTATATTACTTCCATTGAATAAATAGATGTTCAAAAGTGCTTTTTTCTGGTTCTGATTTATAATAATTGTGATAAATATTTGTGAATGTTCTTGCTTACTCTATCCTTGGTAATCAACAATATCAGCCATGAACAAATTAACAAAAGGTGACAGATGTTCTAACTGCAGACTGTGCTACTATAGTTCATTTCATATCTCTTCTCTAATTAATCAATTTCCGGTCTTTTTAAATCCCATTTACACTCTTGTTACAACTTCTAACAGGTTTCCTCTGATGGACTTTGTCTTTTTCTCCTTCCTACAGGGCTACTACAGCAATTTCAATAAAGCACAGAATACAGTGTCAACTCCTTAACATAGTGATACGATCCTAGATAATCTAGGCTGATGCAGCCTACAAATCTCCTTGGTTCTCCCATCCCTGGACTAGTGAACTAATTCCTCTACTCTATGCATATCTGCATGTTCCCATCTAGGTACCTTTGCTTCATTGGCTAAGATGCTCTTATCATTATTTCCAACTCTGCTTATAGAGATTTGAATAGACAGAATGCACTGGATGCTGAATAATATTAAATTAGGTTTATGTTAAGAAGAAAATTTATTGACTAAGACTTGTTGACATTCTGCTACTGCCATCAGATTTTCTAGACATTATCAAGAATATTTTATGATCAATTTTTAGATATTTTTGGTGTTTAAAGAATGGATTTAAACCCATTGTCAGGACTTCATGAAATAACAATTCTTTAGTTCCAAAATTTATATTATTAAAGAAAATAGTTATTATTATGTAAATTATACCTCATATATAAATTATTTACTTCTTACTTAATCCTGATAAAGTTTATATCAATTCACATGTAATATATAAATTTTATACTATATAAAAGTTATATAATATTATATAATATGTGGTGCATATTCCCCCTTAGTTTTTTCTTGTTACTGTCTTTTGTTAAATAAAATGTAGAATCACTGACTATGAAGTAGTAGCAGGGCCAATGATTACACCTAGGCAAAAATGTGCTATACAGAATCCACAAATGGAATAAAGCATATGTGGATAATTGGGGAACAGTTATATCAGACATGGTGAACATCTGTCCGAAGCACAGATGTTAACTGAAAAGACAACATATTAATTCATGGCAATTATTTCAAATGGTTAGAAGACAACAGGTTGACAAGACACATTTTTCTGTTACCTTTTCATTTTTTTATGCCAGCAGGTTTTCCACGGAAATATGCAAGCAATTCACTGTGGGAAAAGTGGCAGACCCATCCTTTAGAACTCTCTGTGACTCTGACATGTTGGTGACATGACAGATGTGAAAGCAGAGTCTGTTCCAGTCTGACTTAGCTATCCTGAAACGCTGTATAAAAATGTGAAATAGCACCAAATAGCAAGTAGAAGCTAGTAGTAATAATAATACTAACCACTAACATTTACAGTGCTTATGATCATTTTATTGAGATGAGCAATTTTCATTCTCACAATATCCATATGAGGTATCAATTATGATTATTTCTACTTTATAAATAAAGAAAATGAAGTATAGAAAGGTAAATGGAACAATGGTACCGGGTGGAATTGGGGATCAACTAAGGCAGTCTGGTTCCAAGAGTCTATACTCTTAACCAGTAACCTGTAACTTGAAATATGTAAGTGCATATATTTGGATGCATATAGGTTATATACATTTGGATATTGTATGTCTGTAACTCTGTAGGTGTGTATTAGTTATGTACTATTGTAATACACCCTCCTTTACATATCCTCTTCCTAGTACTTTTCCTGAATTGTGCCATCAGATTTTGATTAATATAAACAATAATATACTCAGTCACCCATCCATTGTTTGCATATTATAAGAGCTATATTACTAATGGATAAATGCATCAGTAAATGAGTGAGTCAATCAATCAAGAGATGCCATATGTAAGAATAAAAAAATAAGTAATAAAAATGTATAAAATAATACACATATCCAAGGAATTAACTATAACTTTAGGTTGTAAGGCAAGTGAGGAGAAAAAGAGAATGAGCCGAGTGGTTAGGTAAAATAAAATTCAGCCTGTAATCCCGCACCTTTGGGAGGCTGAGGTGAGTGGATTGCCTGAGCCCGCGGGTTCGAGACCCACCTGGGCAACTTGGCGAGACCTCATCTCTACAATACATCAAAAATTAGCCGGGTGTGGTAGTGCATGCCTATAGTTCCAGCTACTTGGAAGGCTGAGGCAGAAGGATCACTGGAGCCCAGCAGGCGAGGCTGTGATGGCTGGGAGCGGCCACTGAACTCCAGTCTGGGAGATAGAGTGAGACTCCAACTCAAAAAAAAAAAAAAATTTATTAGAGGAAATGGAGAGAAGAACTGGCCCTTGAGAAGAACTGGCAGTCTGTTCTTTTGGCAGGTCCCTCTTGTGCCCCTTAGCTAGTGTCTGGTTGTCACAAAGCACACATAGTCCTGAGGAAGCAGGTGTTGGGGGTCACATAGCCCCAAGACAGTGCCTTCAGGAAGCAGGCTGGTGCTGGTGGTCATATAACCTTGAGGACATAGCTGTTGGCAGCGAAAACAAGACATTGCTTAAGCAACTGGGGAAGGAGTGGGGAAGGGTGAGTGGGGGTTGCAGCTCCCTTACATTCCAGCCTTTTGTTATATGGTATAGGTTTGAAAATCTGTTTTCTGCAGCTTCTTCCTTCTAAGAAGGGGCGCTGACTCGGGATAAAAAACTGGAGTTGAGAGGGGGTTTTATTAGTAATGACTTTAACAAGGAAATATAGCTATTTTGACAAAGTATGAACATGAGAGACATGTAGTTAGGTGTAGCTTAAATTGTAGGAAATAAAAATGAACAAGAGACTTTAAAACAGGTAAATGTTGGCAAGAGAAAAGGTTTTTTTGGTTTGTTTTTAAAGTAGATTTGATATACCTTCACAACGACTGATATGAAAGAGGGTGAAGCCTAGGCCATCCTGCTATCCATTTCATGTTGGACTAGCAATTCCTGTACCTGGTCTGCAGGCAGCCCAGGGGGAGTGTAGGGGGGTAGTGTGGCTCCTGAGGCTTTTGTTACCCTACCCTAGAGAGACTGAATTGTGAACCCGAAGAATTTAAGCATTAAAATTTTTTAATAGCAAAATGTTATAACACAATATTACAAGATTGTAAGCTAATTATTTAGTAAGTGATAGTATAAAGATTTTGAAAAGTAAAATACTTGTTTTTTTGTAACAAAGACAGCAGGGGGGTTAACTGAATCTTGTTTCTTTCTTCCCCCTTCCTCTCTTGTTTAAAGGAGAAAATTTTTTAGAGATAGTTAATTAGACATATTTATACCTTTTAATTAACATTCAGTAAATTTTAATTAAGATAAGTCTATATGATTGCAACATGGATGACCAGGACCAAAAGACTGGCATCTGTGTTAAATTAAGAAATTAATTTGGCCTTCAGTGCCCTAATATTTACCTGGGGTTTGTTGGGGTGATGGTGAGCTAGTGCCAGGCACTTTAACAGATTTTCAGGCTTCCATAAGTTGCCATCATTTGTGAGCCAAGTTTTCTCTCCTTTCTTCAGAATAGAGTACACCTAGTTCCCAATGGCTTTTTGGCCTGCACAGTGGACAAAGTTCAGGAGGCCTAGGCCTCTTCGAGGTATTCATGCTTTTAGTGTCCCTACAGACTATACCTATAAGCAACAGACACCAATCCCTTTGCAGGTTTGTTTTTATCAGGTCTCTGATGGGCAGTTGGAGTTTTGTTGTTAATTGCAACTGCCAATTAGGGTGACTTTTGGCCCTCTGGTTCTGCTGCCTTTCATATTGGCATTCTGTTTCTTTTTGCAATGTTTTGGCTGAATAAAACCTTAAAAGCTCCTTTTTAATAGGTTATATATATGAAACTTTTTGACCGTTTCTGTGTTTGTAACAGCTTGATGCAAAACCCTTTCGAGTAAACACACTACAGGGATGCAAAAGAATCTGTTCCTACTTATTTACAATTATGAACAGGTAAACTTGATAAAAAAACAAACCCATAAATCTCCAAACAGTCCTGGTTGTAAGCTGTGGACAATCAGATGAAAGTGATCAGTTCTCATCCTTATTGTGCTCACACAGAGTACACAGTATTCTATTCATCCAGCAGGAGTACTACTAGGATAAAATACAATTTTAGCAAGCCTAATATAACAAACACTGGTGGTATTTAGCATTAATGTTTTAACATATGGTAAAGTTGGAAGTAAAATTTTACTAGAGCACTTGCACATTTAGTTGAAAAACCAGATTAAAATGACAATTGACTTCCTTAGTTACTTAACAGGATTAACACTTGCTCCCTTTATGCTTGTCTGGGAGGAAGGTTGATATAATCTCAGTTTACATTTGACTTGAGAGATTTATGATAGAAGAAAAAAAAGACAAACAAACAAGAACTTTAATATCCTTTTGTCCCAGCCACCTGCCTGAGGAGAGACCAGTTAAGCCATGTGGAAACCTGAATGAGCATTTCAAGTACACGTGTGTGGGGGGGGGGGGGGGGTGAGCAGGCATCACACGTGGTTTGACTTGTAGGAGCTTTGTAGGAGCTATAGGGCTGCCACCAGTTATCAGGCAGTTGGGGAAGGCGGACAAGAAGGCTGGGGTCAGGTGCCGTGGTCTTTGGCACCAGCCCCTTCTCTGAAGGTAAAAGAGAAGAGAGACTGGAGGCCAGGGTTAGGTGTCACAGCTGTAGACACTGGTCCCTCCTTCACATGTAAAGCTGGAGGGCAAAAAGAAACAGAAGGAAGGGAAACTGACGGAGAGTGGAGTAGCAAAAGCAGATTGCCAGAGACAGGAGAAGTAAAATCAGCTGGGTCAGCATTTGAGTTGTTAAAGGGAAAGCAGCAGTAAGAGTTGTAGAAGGAATAGGAAAGTATGAAAGAGATAAAAAAAAATCTTTTGAGAGAGGGGAAGTTAAATCAGCAGGATCAGTATCCTCTGAGAGCCTATGGGCAATAGGGTCTGGGGCGCCTACACAAAAATACAGGAAGAGGAACAGATATCTGGGAGGTGAACTATATGGAATTTTAAGCTACTTGTTATTTCTTTTAAAGTACAAATCAAGCTGCAGGAGCTTGTAGGAACTTGGGAGTCACCTTTCTGGTCAGGTTTTGACACTCCCCTGCTTATATTATGGAATTTCCCTCTACTTGGCCACTGGATGAAAGGGTCAGCTGTGGCAAGCTGGGCCGGAACAGGTGCTGGGGCTGCCAAGCTGTATTATAGTAAAAGGAAACAGGGATACAGTTGGGATTGACTCTTGGTTTTATGGATTTGTTCCTGGGCTTAACCATCCAGATTCCTTGCCAGGTTTAAAACCTGGAAAAGTTAGAGAGACACAGGAATGTATCAGAACAACACAGCTAGGGGTTCAAGAGCGTATTCAAATATGTGGGTGTGTCAGTGATAAATGAGGAATGACTCACTGGAGGCACATCGTGCAGCTGTTGAAGTTTCAAGGTTTTTTGTGGAGTTGCTTTGCCAACAAAAAGTAAGACAGCAAAACAAACAAACAAACAAAAAAAAGAACAAAAAAAACAAGCACTTTGTCTCCCACCTGTACGTGTGCTGGCAATACAAACTTTCCTTTGGGGACCTTCTTGTCTCCCTAGGCAGAAACCATCAGTTGTCCTTCAAGATCCAGCCTGGTCCATAGGGAAACTCAGAGATCTTGGCTAGAGGGAAGTAAAGAGTTAACCTTAGACCCTCACCCTATCAGGCTGCAGCAGTCTGATGTCTTTCCCTGGGATCTTCCAGCATGCTGAAGTGTAGTCTTATTCAGAGCTGTCAGTTGCCACCAGGTCCCAACACAGTCCACAGAGAGTTACCAGTTAGGAAGAAAGGAAGAGAGAGGGAGAGAGAGGGAAAGAGAGAGAGAGAGAGATCTTGGAAATCTCGGTGGAAACTCCAGAAAAATGTTAGGATTAGGGTCCGGAGGGGGCACAGCATTGCCAGAGCCAGCATGCTGGTAACCACAGATTAGAGTAACATAAAGATTTGCAACATAAAGAGATGAAGAAAGAAAAGATTCATTTAAGAAACGATTACTTTCCACAGACAGGAAGAGGACTGGCACTTCAAGATGAGTATGGTATTGTGACCCTCAAGCCCCTGACTTAATTTTTTTTTTGGAGGTGTTGTCTTAGGAGCGGAGTTGGCTAGGAGTATTTGAGAAGTAGAGCAAGATTTACAAAAAGAGGGTTGAGAATGATCAGTGAAGAAAACCTGAACATAAGGAATCACTTATGACCACTTGCCACTGCGGTGGTGGAAATTATTGAGGTCCCTTAGAGTTTTATAATAGAGAGCTTTGTCTTTTGACCACTGGGACCCATTATTAAGTTTGTATTGTGGCCAGACAGTATTATAATAGAAAATAAGGTTTTTTGGTTCACTTTTCCCTTAGAAGTCTAAGTCCTCCATGTTTTGGAGAAGGCATCCTAGAGAAGGAGATTTTGAAGTTTGGGTTGAGAGTTTCCCCTCGTGGCCAAAATGGGAGGGTAGACAAGGGCAAGGAAAGAGTGAAGAGATAGGTCAGAGAGAAAAGTTGTCCCTGTTCTCAAGGCCTTCTCAGAAAGCAGTGATGGTCTTCCTTGGAATGAGCACCCCCTATCCCAGGGCCAGACCTAGTGGGCACAAGGATGAGGGCCCAAGGGCCATGAGGATCCTCCTACCTAGGACTATGAGATGCGATGAGAGAGAGAGAGAAAGAGGATCTGGTGCAAAGTTTCACTCACCCTTGTAAGCAATGGATGAAATGTGAGTCGGTGTGTGGATGTTAATCCAGTAAGGTAAGTAGAGAGTCCTGTTCCAGGGCTTATCTCAGTTTCTCAGCAAGGTTCAAGGGAGGGGACCCCACCCAGTTGCGGTGGATCTTCTCTCCCAGGTCAAAAGGAGCACACACTCTATGTTAGCTGGAGAGATTTCAAGGTATGTCCTTATGGCAAGTACAGGAGGGGTGGCCAGGAGGTAGATCAAGCCCAGGGAGGAAGAGAGAAAAGTGGGGAGAGAGAGAGAGAGACAGAGAGAGAGAAAGAGAAAGAGAAATTCCAGCAAGTCCTGGCAGGCACCCCTCCTGGGTTTCCGCACCAGAATGTAAGGCAAGTGCAGAAATAAAAGAGAACAAGCTGAGTGGTTAGGCAAAGAAAATAAAATCTATTAATGGGAAAGGAAAGGAAGATTGGCCCTTGATAAGAACCAGCAGCCTGTTCTTTTGTTGCATCCCTCTTATATCCCCGAGCTGGGGTCTGGTGGTCGCATTGCACACATAGTCCTGAGGAAGCAAGTTCTGGTGGTCACATAGCCCCAAGACGTGGCCTTGAGGAAGCAGGCTGGAGCTGGTGGTCATGTAACTTTGAGGATGCAGGTGTTGGCAACAAAAACAAGACATTGCTTAAGCAAGGAGTGAGTGGGGGTTGTAACTCCCTTACATAGGTCATGTACAGAGCAGAGAGAGAGAGAGAGAGAGAGAGAGAGAGAGAGAGAGAGAGAGAGAGAGAGAGAGGCCTCTGAACTCATGATGAGCACAATGTAGCTGATTTAAAAGCCAAAAGGCAGAGACTACCCAAGTCCAGCCAAGTGTTACAAGGAAAAGCAAGGGTGCGAAAGAGAGACTAGTCATGTTTGACTCTAGCTGCGTATCACAGTCAACTACAAGCATTTTAAAAAATGATTTATTGCCAGTGTCCCACTCCTACTCTAGACAAATTAAATTCAAATCTCGGGGGCTAAATCCTGGAGATCTGAAATTGTCCCAGATGGTTCTAATGTCCACAATTGAGAACCAATGGTCAGAGCTAAGAAGATTTCTGGAAAGTTTTATGGAGGAAACAATTTTCTGATTCTATCTTGACAGGTCAAACCTTTGCCAGGCTAAAACAATGTAGGGTAGTAGATAAGTTTGTGAACAGTACTGGAGAGGGGAGGGCAAGAAGAGTGAGGGAAGGGAGGAAGAGAATTGCTGGGCACTGAGACACTTCTTGGAAGAAGAATTTTAAAACTGCTCTCTGCTTCTGAAGCCGTCTGGGCCCAGGACACTCTGTCTTGTGTTATCTGCCTTTGCTCCCTTGCCAGACAAGGATTAAAATACTCAGCCAGGTTCACAATGTTCTGGACTTATTTAAGATAATGGCCTTTATCGATTGTGGTTCTCCCCCTGTAGGCATCATAGGACATTTCAGCTTCAACTTTGACTTCAGGCTCACACTTCCCTAAATAGCTTCTAAATGGATTTTAAAATGCTCCATCTAAATTACTTAAAGGCTTACCTCAGCCACCCCATCAATTTTTAGAGAATGAGCTCTTGCCAACAGTCAAGATTTTGTAGCACTTTGCAAGACAAGTAAAAGCTACAGCCCTTGCCAGGAATTTACCTCCCTGAAGTAGGTGCGACTAGGTCCTTAAAAATATATAAAATTCTATGGATGTAGAAATGCTAACTCTCTCCTTGACTTTAGCGCTGTTAACTACTTTACAGAGTGTTTCATACAATTTCAGTCTGATAATATGGTGACTCTAACATTTTGTTCAGAATAAGAGACTGTAGTACTCTGAACATCATCTAAAAAGGGTCATTAGATGTTTTGACTATTGTCTGTTAAATAATAACAACAATAGGTAATGATTCTAATAGCTAGCCCTGTTGAATACTTACGTGCTTTGGCAATATTCTTAGCACTTCTTATGCACTAATTTATTATATGCTTTTAACAATACCATAAGAGAGGCATTTTATAATTTTCAAATTATGTCTGAGGAATAGATATTACAGAGAAGTTGTGTAACTTGTTCAAAGGCTCTAGGCTTTTAAGGGGCAGACCTGGTTCCAAGCAGCCTGTTTCCAGTGCCTGTGTACTTAATATAAAGCAGACATGATTCGTGTCTCAGTTCTCATGTCTTTATTATTTTGACATTCTGAATACATGTCTTTTGCAAAGTGATTACCCAGGTGCCTGATATAGTAAACTCAATATTGGTTAGGCAATATGGTAATAATATTTTCTACATATTTCTTAAAGGGAGATGACATTGTCATTTGAGAAACGTAGCATGTTTTGAATTCTACAATCACTATTGTATTAATTTTCACAAAACCCTGAATTGTAGCTATAACTAGGCTCTTTATATAGATATGAAATTGGGAAGTCAGAACAATTAAATTATTACCTAATGTCACACAACTAAGAAATATCAAGCTAGAGTTGAAACCAAACTTAACTTGGGTTTTTCCTCAGAAATGGCCCTCCTTTGGCCATTGAGTGGTGGTCACCCCAACTTGACTGCCACAGTTAAGAGTAAAACTTTTTCTTAGGAGGACTTTTAGCTGCAGAGTTAAAATTTAACATAATGTTTACAGCATGCAACATAAGTGTTCATAGGATATTCTATACATAGTAGAGTGGCAACTGAAAAAATAAAATCAAAATTAATTAAACTCTTAAACATTCACCCATGATTACAAAAATAATTGTGTGCCAATGTAATTTTGAACCAAGGGAATCTAAAAATAAAACTGGTAGGGCACACTCCCAGTGGGAGCGTCCAGAATGTTTGGTCAGGCCCACTGTGGGTGTGGGTGTGTGTGCAATCCAGTGCTGTGAGAAAGATGCGAAGAACTGCACAGAAGTTAGATTAAAAAATATAATTTATTTACAAACTAAATTAGAAAGAGAGAGAGAGGAGATTCACCTACCCAGGGTAGGAGAGGGGGCTAAGCCAGGAAACATGGCCTGGCTATAGCTCAAAGAGCACTTGGCCACACCATAACTTAGCAAGACAAATGGCCATGGGATGCTAGTGGTTGAGTCTTTTTAATTATTCTTTGATGGGCGAAGGTCATTAATGTAATTGGGTGGTGGTCTGCTCCACATCATCACGAATGGGCAGGTAAGTGCAGGTACTGACGTCAGGTGATGTACAGCAGGCAGATGAATGGGTTACTCTTATGATTGCTGCCATGGTGGTAGGATAGATGGGAAGAGACAAGGGGAGGGGATCTTCCTGCAAGAGACCTGTCAGATGTCTCCAATCCACAACCTCTCTAACAAAAAGGAGGTCTTATTATAATTTCTATGGCTGCAGTCAGTTAAGGAATGATCTTTGACCTTCTGCCTTAGACAAAGAACCTGAAAATTTCTTAGAGATTATTATGCTAAGTCATGAATTGAATGATTGGGCCATCCTTGTTCCGCATCTGATGGAGATTTGCTGAGGGAGTGGGGTAGATTGCCAGCTTGGCCTGCAGTAAAATGTCTGAATGCTTCTTAAAATATGCCTATTGGAAATTTATCTAATCTATGTCTAATCTGTGTTAGGTTCAAAGTGTGTCAGTCTAAGCAAAAATGGTTATACTGAGGCAAAATGGGAACTAAATTTATTCTATGTTTCTCAGGGTCACTCCTTTCAAAAACATTACCAAAAATTTGTCATACTTTGCCCATTGTCTGACCAGATATCTATTTGCTTGGTGTTACTGGGCTTGGTGATACTTCACAAGCTATACATTGTTATACTGTCTATCATCTGTCTATCTGGCTAGCCAGCTGTCATATATATATCTATCTAATGTATATATTTCAGTGAAATGCCAAAATAGCTTAAAAATGGGTTATTCCTTTATAATACATATTATATAAACACTGAACTAAGTAAATAGCATTAAATAATAGCTTCCTTTTTTATTTTATTTATTTATTTATTGAGTCTCACTCTGTCACCCAGACTGGAGTGTAGTGGCCGCTCCCGGCCACCGCAGCCTCGACCTGCTGGGCTCCGGCAATCCTTCTGCCTCAGCCTTCTGAGTAGCCGGAATTACAGGCACACGCTACCACACCTGGCTATTTTTTGATTTTATTGTAGAGATGAAGTCTCGCCTGCCCAGGTGGGTCTCGAACCCGCGGGCTCAGGCAATCCACTCACCTCAGTCTCCCAAATGCACGGGATTATAGGCTAAGCCACCGAACCCGGCTTGGTTTACATATTATAACACATTCTTCTGAGTTTCCCTGACATAGGGTATGATATGCATAAACCAGATTACAGTATATATCTGCATTTACCACACCAATTGTCATGACACCAGTCCTTTTTCTTCTAATAGAGACAGGTTCTCCAGTGGGGCATTATTATAAGAATAGTTCTGAATATCCTTCAATTTATTTAGTTGTTTATTCTTATTTACAAGCATTAATTCTTAGTAAAACATATCTTGCAACCTTCCTCTGAATTGTACCACACCAGGGTATTATCCATCATGCAAACTGAGCCTGGTTAATTATTAGACTTGGCAAGTTTGCTGTTATGATTGACTTAGTTTGTGTTTGGCTGTTTGGATGGTTGTTTTCTATTTTGTCTGTAATTTTTTTGTGTGTGAACTGGATTATTTTCTTTTGTTTTTAGTACAAGTTTCTATCCTATTCCCACGAGATTCTGATTAATAAGTCAGAGTAAGTCAGGATAAGGCCCCAAAATTTATATTCGTAAAATGTCCAACATTTGGAAACCAACTCTAGACAAAGGTTAATATTCTTTTCTACAAAATTTAACCAATGGCTCCTTTCCACCATTCCCTCCTGTGTATATAAGTGTCTTCTTCCATTACACAACAAAGGATAAAAATAAGTGGTTTCCAATACTTAGAAACTTCATTTCATACTTGCTTCTATAAAATATGTGAACAGCTACATAAAAATGACTCGATCATTTTTAAAGTGTCAGATCTTTGCTCTCTCAGGATCCTTTACTGCAGAAGATCATTCATATTTCTTCTAGTTTCTCTAATAACAATACTGCAAAAATAAAATAAGAAAAGACTTTTTATGTCTCTAGTCCATTGCCAACTTTAATTCATGACAGTCGGTATTAATTCAGGCCTGAGGGCCCTGAGAAAGATAACAGATGCCTAGACTTTTTCCCCCTGCTTCTACATTTGATTTTCTCATGTTTCATCAAGGTTTGCTAAATCTATTTAGTCCAGATATCAGCCTCAGGCATCTCTAAATGTGTTAGTTTAATACTTTGTCATCTCTTCTTTGCATTTTTCATCTAGGATAGATAGATTTATATTAAGAAACCACAATGAAATGTTTCATGACAAGGAAAAGATTGATTCTGGAAACCTCCATCAAACACACAAAATTGATTTTTCTCAATTTGTAAGAATGCTTGGTGAAACATATCTGCAGGATCTCTCTTTGGGGATACTGATGTGAAAAGAATGTTTACAGTATTTTCTTTGCTATGACTCAGCCTGTGAGGTAGAAAAGATTATGCAAATAAGGAGACTGTCATGAATCCAGCACTCAGGAAAGGCTAGGAACATGGCACCAGAGACTTAGGAAATCATATAGGGCTAATATAACTGAGGGGCCTGGTTTTACAGAAGTCACTTGCACTCTCTGAATCTTAGTTTCCTTCTCTGTAAAATGAAAATAATATAAGTTATTGAGGGAAGTTTCTGAGGTTAAGAATATTGTCAAAATATTATTTTTAAATAGTTAAAAACAGGCTTCTTCTTCAATCACACTTCTGTGTATATAACTCAAGAAAATTAAATTAGTATGTCCAAGAGATATCTACACTCTTATATTTACTGCAGCATTAATCACAATAGCCAAGATATGGAAACAACCTGTGTTCATAGATTGATAAATGGGTAAGAAATGTGATCTATCACACACACATGCACAACAGAATATTATTCAGACTTAAAAATAAGAAAATCCTGCAATTTGGAGCAGTATGATTGAAACTTCAGGACATTATACTCAGTCATAATGTAAGCCAGACAAAGAAAGACAAATACTGTATGATGTCACTTATATGTGGAATACAAAAAAGTACAACTCATAGAAACAGAGAATAGAATGGTGTTGGGTGGAAGTGGAAAGAAATGGGAGACATTGGTCAAAGTGTACAAACTTACTGTCATAAGATGAGTAGTTCTGGAGACTTAATGTATAAAATAATGACTATAGTTAATATGTTTTGTATACTTGATTTTGAGAAGGGAGGAGATCATAAGTGTTCTCATTACACACGTGAAAAGGTAACAATATGAAGTGATAGATATGTAAATTAGCTTGGTTGTAGCAATAATTTTACAATGCATATGTATATTAAACATAACATCATATACTTTGAATATGCATCATTGTTACTTGTCAATTATATCTCAATAAAGCTGAAAAAACAAGACTTTCATATATGACTTTCATACCAACATGGAATGACAATATGTTAACATTGTGTTAAATTAAACCAAAAAAGTGATAAAGCTAGTACCAAAGTAACAAGAGCAGTTGAAGAACTGAGTGTTTACATGAGTTTTTGTCTTAAGAAACAATGATTAATAGCTGGGCTCGGTGGCTCAGCCTGTAATCCCGCGCCTTTGGGAGGCTGAGGTGAGTGGATTGCCTGAGTCCGCGGGTTTGAGACCTGCCTGGGCAGGAGAGACCTCATCTCTACAATAAATCAAAAAATTAGCTGGGCGTGATAGCGCGCACCTGTAATTCCGGCTACTCGGAAGGCTGAGGCGGAAGGATCGCCGGAGCCCAGCAGGTTGAGGCTGTGGTGGCCAGGAGTGGCCACTGCACTCCAGTCTGGGCGACAGAGTGAAACTCCAACTAAAAAAAAAAGTATAAAAAGAAAAAGAAACAATGATTATTAATGCTACAATAAAATTTTCAGGTTATATACAAAAACAGTTAATATCATACAGGACAATAAAAATAGAACCTTTTCTTTCTTTCTTTTTTGATAAAGCTAGTACCAAAATAACAAGAGCAGTTGAAGAACTGAGTGTTCACATGAGTTTTTTCTAAATGACATAAGTCTGCCAGTTAACATGTAAATCCGCAGCATCTGAGCTATGATCAAACAGCAAAGTCAGATGAAGATATGTTATCCAAAACCTGTGCTCCTCAAAGGGAGGTTTCCTCAGACATTTTTGGAAGATCTACGTGATCAAAACTATTTTCTTAATTATATTTAGGTATTCTTATCCTTCTTTTCGTTTGTTAATTTACGAGTTGCATTTTCCAGAGGCTATATGATGTATTATATAACAATATATTGAGTGTGGGAACAGATAGGAAAATCCAGGCATCTTCTCTTAAGACAAACGTTAAAGAGACTTGTAAAAATGTAAACCAGTGCTACTCTATAATTTTTTTAAAACATTTGATCTGGGAAATATCTTTCTTTGTCAAAATGCTAAAATGTATGCTAGCATGCAATGAATTTATTGTGGTTAATTAAAGATTAATAGCTATATATTTTTAAATTTTCTGTTTAAAATTCTAGTATGGCAAAAATCATTAGAGATGACCAGCCAAATGCAATGTTATGTTAAAAGCATAACAAAATGCCCACTACAAGAGTAGAAGTTTAATATTAGTTCCCTTTTTATTCTTCTAAATCTCTATAGTGGAAGAGTCCCAGTTACCAATTGACTATTACTTTGAGTCTAGGGTAGGCTAATATAGGAGAGAATCTTTCACTGCTTAGTGCAGTCCAAGTAACTCTCAAATACTTGCTGATGGCTAGTTCCAAACTGTTGAGGAAAGATCCCTTTGACCTTCACATTCCCCAAAATCTGCTTGCAAAGTTGGACAATTAGCCTGTTCTGTGGTCAGATCTTTTGAGTCCTCATAAAACAAATATTTCTTAGATGCCAACTGCCCATTAGTCATTTTGTTGGATAGTATAAATATGAAGAAATATAAGGCCAAGGCCTATATTAAGGAGTTCATCAATTGATTAGAGAAAATTTCCCAAGAAAACCTTTAGGATACCGATCTATATCTTTTGGTGTGAAGTAATAAGCAGCATCCCATTGCCTAAGTCTTATAAAATGTGTCCTTGTCTACTTCCTGGCATCGCGGCCTCAGAGTCACTCATTCTAGAAACTCAACTATTACCTCAGAATAGGTTAAGTCTTACAGTCACCCAACCTTAGAGCACATTGTACTTTGTAGCTCACTGGCAAATTGTATTTTGTTAAATAATTTTGTAAATATTTGCCTAATACCTCTTCCAGCTTTCTGTCAGGGATCTCAGTATAAGCAGAAAAATCTGTTTTGCTTAGTACTATAGGTAGCTATTCTTTTGCAGTGTCTGACACAGAAAGGGTGATAAGTACTTATCAAATGAGTAAGTTGTTCTGATTACACAGAGAAAGTAGAAATTAAAACTGAAATGGAATAAGGTGGGAACATAGGTGGGGAATATTAAAGAAAAAGCTTAATAATGAAAGGATTTCAGATCATAGAAATTAGTACATGCTTAGCCTAAGGTGTGAAAAAGAAAGTTCTGAAAATACTGAGTAGCTTATTATTTCTGGAGCTTGGGTGTTTAATTTGGAAAAGAGGATACAGGATGCAAAGTTGCATTTCATCTGCATGAAGTCATTTATTTATTCCATCAATTCACTAACTTTCTGAATCATTAATTGTCTAGTAGTCATTGCGTGTGAAGGATTTCTAAGTTTTTAAACAAGTGGAAGTAAAAACTCTTGTCATCAGAGTTTATATTTCAGCTAAGGATATAAAACGTTTAATCTTGAAATAATAAAATAGTTTCTACAATGTAAAATATAAACCAGGACTTGAAATTTTATTATAGACTTTATATAAATCTGCAAATAACTTTATGGAAAGCTACTAGTATATTTATTCTTAGCAAAGATTATTTTTATTGGATTTTATATGTCTGACACCTAGCACAATACTTGAGATCAATCAGTACCTGGGGAACACTTCCATTTTCAAATTATGTAATGAGCAAATTAAATACAAAAGAGAGACAGGAATTAGAGCAAAAGAAATTCCTTGATGTTATCATCTTTATAATTATCAAGTCATTATCATTGTCATTACCTTAATTATCACATTAACTATATTTATTGATTTCATATGTGTGCTAGGTACCAAGCATTGCGCTATGCAATTTGCAAAAATTATCTGAAGTTGTTTTCACAGTTCTTCAAAGTAAGATCACTTCATTATTTTCAGACGAGGAAACTGACATATAGGAAGTTCAAGTTACTTTGTCAAGTGTGACTGCTAGCAAGGTTCAGAGTCTATAACATAACTGACAACAAGTCCTATCCTATTGCATCTAAATCATAATGGAAAAAAAATCTAAGATGCTGTATCCCAGTTATACATCAAGATTTTATTAAAGTTATAAATGAATTAGAGCAAAGTAGATCTATTTTAGAAAGAGTAATGAACAGACATGATTCTCATAATTGCATGACTCTATTGTTCTAAAGAGCTCAACTTTCAATATTTTCAGAATATAATTTAAAATGTTAATATTAAGTATACATATACTATCAAATGGTTATCTTTTGGAGTAAAAATGCTTCTTATATGTCAAATATGATAGGTTGAGATTCTGGCTATTTGAAGTGTCCACTACATTTTTAATTAATATATTTTTTTAATATTGCAAGCAAATAGTCCACTTAAGAAAAAAAAAAGCAGCACCCTAGCTTTACTAGTCATTAAAAACAGTTGAATGTAAATTTTCTTTCATGGATCTTACATAGTGAATATTACCATTTGAGGTTATTTTTATCATGTACTTTAAATGAGATAAGTGAAACACTAATTTAACAGTGATCATCCTCTAACCTGTAAAGAGACATAAATACACTCCTGACCATCATATTAATGTGGTGATGATTTATATTACATCTATTCAACTATATAAAATAGAGAGTTAAATAAATTTCTTTATGCTCGGTTACTAAATTATCCTGTACTTGTCATTAAAATTAAGTGTGGAAGGAAATATGCAACTATATCAGGAATTGAGGTCAATTAGGGACTCGTTATGAAGAAGCAGTGAAATTGATTTGCAACTGTATCTCTTGGGACTTTCATTTTCTAATGTTAATAATAAAACCTTAAATCTGACAAGAGGAGTCATTAAAGTACTTCACAAGGAGGGTTATTCATTACTTCAAAAGTGTATTATCTGGAACTTATTCCCTTCTGCTACCAAGATTTGTCATGTCCAAGAGATTAATGACATTGAATATAAACTAGTTGGCTGACATCAGTTACCATGATCCACACTCTAAGTAGATTTTTGTGCCATAGTGTTGTTCCTTTATTCCTTAAAAAACGTCCTCCTAAGAAGCAAGTGTCACCTTTAGAAGATTGCTACAGTCTATTGTGTAGGCTGTTTCTGATAGAAATAAATTATTCCGATGTGATATCATGGTAAAAAATAACTCTTAGGATCAATGTATATGTTGTATATATTTGTGGTGCATATGAATGCACAATATTGTATGCAATTCTGGTTAAATAATTAGCATAAGGTCAAATGGCCCGTGGTAAAAATCCAAAGGCCATGAAGGACATTTCCAGGCATCAAGAACTTTTTGGCAAGCCTGCAAGGTGCAGACTGTATGTATTCATAGTAGGTACTACTATTAAGGATAGGAATATGGTTAACCATTTCACATAACACAAAAAGTATTAGTTTTCTATTTCTTTTCCCCAAAATGTAGCAGCTTAAATGGCACCTATCTATTATCTCATACTTATGTAGTTCAGAAATTTTGCAGAGATTCTCTGCTCAGTGGTCTCACAAGTTTGAGATAAAGGTGACACTGAAGTTCTCATGTGGGTTCTCTTGCAAACCCACTGCTAGTTGGCATAACTCAGTTCTGGTGCTTTTCACATTGGTTCTTCATCTTTCAATCTGCAAGTTCCTACTGAATCTTTCTCATTCTTTGAAATTATTTGACTTCACATTCTATCTTTTAAAGATTTACTTGATTACAATGAGATCACCCAGATAATCTGGGATCATCTCTCCATATTAAAGTCAGTCTATTAAGCCGGGCTCGGTGGCTCAGCCTGTAATCTCATGCCTTGGGAGGCTGAGGTGAGTGGATTGCCTAAGCCCGCGGGTTCGAGACCCACCCGGGCAACTTGGCGAGACATCATCTCTACAATAAATAAATAAAAAATTAGCCGGGCATGGTAGCGCACACTTGTAGTTCCAGCTATTTGGAAGGCTGAAGTGGAAGGATCGCCGGAGCCCAGCGGGTGGAGGCTGCATTGGCCAGGAATGGCCACTGCACTCCAGTCTGGGCAACAGAGTGAGACTCCAACTTAAATAAATAAATAAAGTCAGTTGATTAATAAGTTTAACTACATATTCAAAGTTCCTTTTACCATATAAGAAAACAATCGTGATTATGGTAGTAAAACCAAGAAACAGAGATTACTTGGGGTAGAGAGAAGGGGAACATGAAATTCTGCTATACACAACCAGAAATTCAAAATAAGAAAGGTTAGAGAACATAAAACTTGGGCTAAGTACAGTGGATTATATTTGCAATCCTAACATTTTGGGAGGCTGAGATGGAGAATCTCTTGAAGCCAGAAGTCTGAGACCAACTTAGGCATCATAGCAAAGACCCATCTTTACAAAAAATAAAAAATAGCCAGGCCTGGTGACATGTGCCTGCAGTCTCAGGTACTTTGAAGACTGTGGCTGGAGGACTGCTTGAGCTCAGGAGCTCTAGGCTACAGTGTGCTATGTGTGGTCACACTGCTGCACTCCAACCTGGGGCACAGAGGAAGATGCTGCCTCATAAAACAAAACAAAACAAAAACAAAACTTGAATTTCACACAACAGGAAGCAATTTCTGTAACTCATAAAGCCACAATATTGTTCTGATTAAGACTAGAGATTGCCAAAGATATTCACAAAAGTACGAATAAAATATTTGTACTGGATGATAAATTAAAAAAGGATCACAATTGAAGGATGTTTGTGATACTTGAGACTGATATCTGTTTTTTATCAGTGGCAGAATACTTGGTCAGAAGTATAAAATATGTGACGAGGATTAGGCTTCTAAATATTTTGTCTCCCTCAAATATTGAAAAAATAAAATAACTTTTTTATTTTATTTTTTTAGTGTGTGCAGCTTGTATTATACCATTAAAAAAGTAATTAAAAGACAATCTTTTCATGCATTAAATATTCTTCTAAAAGTAGAAAAAAAACCCTGCCAAGTTGTAACTTTACCTGCATTTTATTCAATCTGACAGCTACGAAATGAGTAAAGGATTCTCTGAATTTTGATTAAGCTGTAAATGCCTCTGAATTATTATAATCAGTTAAGATTGTTGACAACATACTTAGCACTAGATAAGACATGGGAAACATAACTTCTATCTAAGGATTTTAAAATCCTCATTGTATTAAGTACATGCTGTGTAAAATGTAATATATTGCAACTTGATCAAAATTTTTCATTTAAAATTCTATTTAGGGTACTAGGCAAAGAAGTACTTATACTTTAAAAGTAAAGTATTCTAGTGTGATTTATTGAAGCATATTACAAATAAAGCCAGTTTCTTTCTCATTGAAGGAAACTCTGTTTTATAGATGGCAATTTTAATTCCAGATAGGCGTTTATAAAAGATTTTGCCTATAGGAATACAAAAGTAAGGTGAGTTTGAATGTTTCAGTTTAAATCAGCACAACCAGAAAAATCCACATAAAAATATCATCATAATGACAAGGGTATATACTTAGCTGAGGGATCAGACTTTTATTTAGTGTCCATCTCAACCAGGTACCAAGCGATGTGATCTCTCTATTTTAATGAATTCTCAAAGCTCCATAAAATTTCAAGATCTTTACTCTTTTTTATAGAAGAAGTTGGGATTCAAGAAGTCTAAATCAATGTTGAAGTTCTCACATAAGTAACCCAAGTCTGACTCCTACTTGCCCATTCATACTCCTTTCCTACAGGAATTATCATTCCTGAGCAATTTAACAAAATCATGAGATTTATCTATATTACTTTGAAATCCTAAATGAGATATCTTGTTTTTGGAGTTAATATTTTCCATTTTATTGATGGCTTCATTATTCATAATCAAAATATTTGAGGGCAAAGAAGCTGACTAGAATTATGAACCATTGAAACAATTGAGCTAATGGTTTTGTAAATTTTATAAGCTATCTTATTGGTTTGCTTACAGAATAATTTTATTTTGTTTGTTGCTTTTTTTTTCCTTTTGTTTGTTTGTATCTTTGTTTGTTTGGGTCAGGTTCTCACACTTTCACTTTGTTGCCCAGGCTGAAGTCTAACTTTACCTAGAAGGTTCCAAGGTCATATGCAGCCTGCCTAGACCACTAATGTTCCCTAGGCTGTGAGCGGAAGTGACTCTTAGAGGTGGAACCTCGTTATGGTGAGAGACAGCTGTTTTATTGTTGTGTAAGGTGATCCATCATTATTTATAAATTCTGTTTTTTTTTTAAGTGTGTCAACCTCTAACTCCTGGGGTCAAGGGATACTCTTGCATCAGCCTTCCAAGTAGTTGGGTTATAAGTGTATGTATCACCACATTGAGCTACCTTTTTTTTTTTTTGAGATGAGGTCTTGCTATGTTGCCCAGAGTGGTCTCTTGGGTAAATGATCCTCTCTCCTCCACCTCCCAAAGGGTTTGGTGTGAGTCAATATGCCTGGCCTTAAAAGAGTTGTTGAACCAAGTCTAAAAGTAGCATACCTGACATTTGTTTTCCTCCCATTAACAGGAACTCAGTCACATGATCACATGAACTACAAAGAAAGTTGAGAAATATAGTCTAGATAAAGGCTCAGGGAAAATAGTAAACAGGTATTTTGTTTGTTTTCTTGGTAAGTAGCTAACACTCCCTATCATGTTTTCTTTTTTTTTTGAGTTGGAGTCTCACTCTGTCGCCCAGACTGGAGTGCAGTGGCCGCTCCCGGCCACCGCAGCCTCGACCTGCTGGGCTCCGGCGATCCTTCCGCCTCAGCCTTCCAAGTAGCTGGAACTACAGGCGCACGCTACCACGCCCGGATCATTTTTTGATTTATTGTAGAGATGAGGTCTCGTCAAGTTTCCCAGGTGGGTCTCGAACCCACAGGCTCAGGCAATCCACTCACCTTAGCCTCCCAAAGGTGGGGAATTACAGGCTGAGTCACTGAGCCCGGCTTTCTATTATGTTTTCTTAGTACCTTTGGGCCCTTTCAATCAACTACACACCTTCTTTATATAAAAAACACTTTTAAGTTCATCAAGACCCATTTCACATACTTTTTCTTTCAGGAGACTTTCGCATATGTTTCTGGAATAGATGCCCCTTCTTTGAACATTTATTGCATCTTGTGCGTACTAAAATCCCAGAATATTTTATACTATATTTGAATATCTCCTCAACAAATAAACTTCTTTTTTGTGTTTCCAAAATTTGGCATAATACCTGGGATCCAAAGTATTGACTGAATGAGTGTGACAAAAATTTCAAAAGATTCTAATAACTAAAAAACATGTTCCTTTGATAGTTATGTTTTCATTAAATTTAGAGATAACCTAGACAATCTGGTTCTAGTGGGTCTTGTACTTTTTAATACTTCTTCAAAGCATCTGAGCGGAGTACAGTAGTTATTTAATAAATACTTGTAATTGAATTGACTTGGTGGTCTTTACTTATTAGTAGTAATGATCTAACTTGGGCTGTATACCATGAATGGATTAAACAAAAATTTGTTGAATGGATGAATGATTGTCTTACCAGATTTTATGTCTCAGTAGATCACATGTTTTAGAATCCCATTTAAGAATAATGATTAAAAAGGAAAGAATACAAACCTTTTTAAAAAGAAACCAATGATATTGAGTAAAAGCATGTCCTTATTAAAGCATTAAATTACAAAATATTCAGATGGATTTAATAACAATTATAATTGCAAAATAGTGCTGGGCATGACTAATATTTCAGGATTCCCTTAATCACTATAATGTGCTCTACATTTGACTTAGATTATCAATTCTTTTCGGTTAAATCACATGAAGCATTAATTGTATTGTATTCACTTTGCAGTTGACTTAGATTATCGATTCTTTTCGGTTAAATCACATGAAGCATTAATTGTATTGTATTCACTTTGTTAGGAAAAATAATATTCTGTTTCACACAGTAACTCATTTTAATTCAGTTCTTCCGTGGAGGAAAGTCAAATGCTATATTCCCTGCACCAGTAAGGTTAAATCTCAGATAACAATCGCTTATTTTTCTTACTCTCTTGTATGTTGGTAGTCTGCCCAGGCTAAAGTGCGAGGTCCTTTTGGTTTCAACTGGCTCACTCATGCATCTGTGGACAGCTGAGGGGTTTGGCTGTGTTCATACTGTTCTAGGATGATATCAGCAGGAACACCTCATTTCTGCTCCACATGGTTCCCCATCTTCCAGCAGGCTACATGTGGCTTGTTTTGCATGTTGGTCAGGCTGGACAACAAGAGAGAGCATACAAATGGAAAAGTTTCTTGAGGTCAGACTAGGAACTAACACAAAATCATTTCTGCCTTACTCTATTTATTGGTCAAAACAAGGCCAACCCAGATTGAAGAGGTAGAAAAATGAACTTCACCTTCTGATAGGAAGAGCAGCAAAGTCACACTTCAAAGGGATATAGATTCTGAGAGTAGAAAACCTGTGGCCGTACTTTGCAAACAATCTAACATAACACTTATCCTACAGATGAGGGTACTTAGAATTTAACTAAATGTTACTTGACTAATATTCTCAGCATTAGTTTTAACAATTAATTAAAGACTTTCCCTAATTCAAATCCAATTTTTTCTAAGTAGAACATCACTCTTCTAATCATATTCCAAATCTCTCTTCTGTGATAGCTAATTTATGTGTGTCCAAAAATTTTAAAACATTAAGTGGCTCAAATGATTTCTAAATCAATATACTCTTTGCCCCCTTAATTCAGTCTGTATTCTTGTAGGTTTTATTATGAAAATGACGTGAAACTATATTGAAACACTTCATTATGTGTTCATAATGTGTAATTTTATAATGAATTATTCTTATAGCACTATATCAAAAGACAAACAAAGAAAGGGAGGATGAAGATGAGAAGGTACAGAGAGTGCTCAGTTGAGGTTCACAGAGCAACAATAATAAAGAAGGGAATGTTAATGTTGGTCAAAGTTCTTCCTTTGAGGGACTTTGACGGTTCTGATATTTTTATGTAATTAGTCTTCTGTATTAACTAGTGAATATGACTTTAACAAGGTCACCAGAAAGTCAAGGGCAGAAATGAGAATTTAATCCAAGATTTTTACTCCAAAGAACCAATTAATCAATTACTGTGGCAGGAGTTGTTTACCAGTAAAGTATTCTACACTGAGATCTTCTTAAGTGAGGTCAAATATTTGCAAAATTTTACTGTATCTTCCAGCCAGATCATATATACTTATTATGTGATCTTGTATATATGTAATATAACGTATATTAAATATACACATATGCTTGGCCGTCATGCTCGATACATTTTAAAAATCAATGTATTTATTTAGAATGTGCTTATAGTTATACTTATGTTCCTTCTATTATTTTAATACAGTGATTACCAACATTTTGGTGCAATTGACGTATCCAGCATATTAAATTTAGTAAAAACCTATATTATAAAATATACACTGTACATTCTCTCTCTCTCTCTCTCTCTCTCTCTCTCTCTCTCACACACACACACACACACACACACACACACACACATAAGCTTAAGGATTTTAGGATTAGTAATAAAAGAATGAAAGAGTATATAAGGAGTGAGAATTAGCCGGGCTCAGTGGCTCAGCCTGTAATCCCGCGCCTTTGGGAGGCTGAGTCGAGTGGATTGCCTGAGCCCGCGGGTTCGAGACCCGCCTGTGCAGCGAGACCTCATCTCTACAATAAATCAAAAAAATTAGCCGGGCATGGTAGTGCGCGCCTGTAATTCCGGCTACTCGGAAGGCTGAGGTGGAAGGATCGCCGGAACCCAGCAGGCGAGGCTGTGGTGGCCAGGAGCGGCTACTGCACTCCAGTCTGGGCGACGGAGTGAGACTCCAACTCAAAAAGAAAGGAGTGAGAATTGAGTGAATAAAATGGCATGTTACTTTTTAAGGCAAGAGGAAAAACCATACATATTGGAGATAGACATATCTGAGTCCTTCCCAGAGACGAAAAATGACTTCAGGTGCAGGGGAGTTGAAATTGTGCTCCCTTATTTTTAGATTAGCCAGACTTTCTACCTCACTCTAGCTTTTATACTCCCCAGCTGTGCTCTAGTGATTTCTTTTTGAGAGCGTGATGAGATTCTTGGTGGTATTTCAGTCCTATCACTTGAATATTTTGCTGTCAATTTCTTTTTATTTCTTTAACATAGTTTTTTTCTCTGTTTTTTTGTTTTTGTCCTCACTTTTTTATTTCTGGAATACTCTGTTGAATCGTTTTATTGTCTGCCTGTATTTTTGTTTTGCCATTAAAATTATATTGTTAAAAATGTGCACATTAAATCATTAACTTGTAACAAATATTTTTTTCTAAGAAATAGTAATAATATTATATTTTTATTTTACACATTGTTTGCAAAGGAGTTAATCATAGACTGTGTGTATGCTGAAAAATCTAAGGCCTAGTGAGAACTGAGAACAATAATTGTTTTTATGACATATGGTTAGGACAGTGACAGTCATGTTTAAGAAAGGAGCTAGGGGATGTCAATTTAAATTTATGGAACAAAATAGATGCTCTAGAGACTTCTTGAGCAACATTTTAATTGTTTAATAATTATTCAGAAAGTATTTTCTTTGGAATGACTGTTTCTTCCCTTTGTAATTCACAATAGGGCCTTGGCAGTCACTTGAGTAATATGGTATAATTTTCTGGGGATAGAATCTGAATTAGCAACACTGAATATCAGAAATTCAGTAATACAGGCTTAGATGAGGTATCCAGTATCAAAGAGAAACTAGAAGGAGAAAAAAATTTTAAAAGTATTATATATCCAGATCAGTGTCCACTTTTGCAATATCCCATTTGTTCTGAAAATGATAAATCCCAAATATTCACTTATATCCCTAATGAAGAAGCTTGTATCAGATCAGTACTCTTAAAGAAAATCTAGAAAAGCTTGATAAAATGCAAAATACAGCAACTAGGACTTGGAGGTTTAAGATCATAGTGAGAAAGAAAATATATTGGAGTCTGATATTATTTGCCCTTGTATATCCTTGAGAAATGTGTTTGCTCATATGCAGTACATAGCTTAGAGTGTGAGCAGAAAGTAATGGTTTCATAAGTTTTATGAGCTGGGGAGACAAATTCAGATTGGGACTATGAAAGCCATGAGACTTCAAGAGAAAAGATCCTAGAGTGAAGTGAACAGCCGAAATCAAGACAGATATTTTTGGCTAATATTCCCTTGAAGTATTTTCCAACTCTAACATGCAGCCAGAAGATGAGAAATCCAGATGATAAGAAATGGAATAATGATTTTGATGATTTTATAATTCTAGGGAGAAAAAAATGATATTTGAGGTTTGCTATGGATTAGAGGTTCTTATAAGTATATTCCACTTTCATTTAGACACATCTCAATTCCTATTGTGTCATATGGCTGGTTTGGTTTTATCCATTGGAAGACAAAAACCTAAAGCATCTCTGGAGAAATTTGTGTATAACTTATATGGAGATTGCAGGTCTGAGCCCTTTCTTTTGAGCTGAATAATTTTTTTTCTTCTTTTTATGATGCCCAGTTATTAATTATTAAAAATCCAGGAATGTTAAGAGATATGACCAAATGGGCTAAAACAAATGGGGAAAAATTATAGTAATATGACTATAGGTGAACCAAATGCTGAACATGTCAGGCATAGTCTTTAAAATATATATAGTTAATAGTAATTTTAAAAATAGAGGATGTGATAAAAACTTTCACTAGACAATGGAAATTTAATTTTTTAGAAATAAGGTGGAATCGGTAGATTAAAAACCAAAGAACTGAAATTAAAAACATAATATATTACATTAGCATCAGATTAGATACAAAATACAAAACTAATGAAGTAGAAAATAGGTCTATAGAAAATATTCAGACTGGAGAATAGCAAAAATGTCTAACAGTATAGTTTATTTCCCAGAAGAGGTGAAAAAATTTAGAAACAACATTTGAAGAGATATGAATAAGAGTTTTCCAAAACTTGTAAAAGACATTGAAATATTCATAGCTGATTTGAAGATCTTAAAACAACAAAAAACAAAAAGAACAAAACCTCTCCACAAACCATAATCAGGATGGGTAAACTAAAAATAAAAATCCTATGTAGGCACACCATAATAAAACTTTTTAACCTGAAAGACAAACAGAAACTTTGAAAAAATCTAGAGGACTAAGGACACATTGACTAAAAAGAGCAAAAAGTATAAGCAGGTCTGACAACAAATTTCTCTACTAAATCAAGGCAATTAAGAATATATATTGTATTTGAAACAAAAACAGCAAAATAACTGCCAACATAGAATTCTTATACTCAATGTGTTAATCTGTTTTGCCCTACCATACAAAAACACTATAGAGTAATTTTAATTGAACAGAAATTATTGGCTCATGATTCTGAAGACTGAGAAATTCAATGCCACGGTGTCAACATCTGGCGAGGGACTTTTTGTTGTGCCATAACACAGCAGAAGGTATCACATGGTGAGAGAGAGAGAGAGAAAGGAATGTTGAACTTGTCCTTTTATAAGAAACCCACTCCTGTGATAATGCCATCAATTCATTCATGTAAGCAGTATTCCCATGACCTCCCATTGAACTCCATCTCCAACACTGCCACATTAGAGATCAAGTTTCTAACAAGTTGGGTGACATACCCAAACTACAGCACCCAGTAAAAAAACAATTTCTTCATAATTAGAAGTAAACTTCATTGTGAGAAAAAAAATACAGATAATTTATTGCCAATAGAGAAGCCACAAAAATTCTAAATGGAGTTTTTTTAGATATAAGTACATTTTTTTCTAAAGAGAAGTTAAGAAATGCGAAAGAATATGAGAAGGAAAGAAAAGGCAAATATATGAGTAAATCTACATCACTTATTCATCTATTTAAATTATAATAATTATGCCTTTGTTTTAAAAATAATTAGATTAGAATGTATGTCAAAAATGGCACAAAAAGATACAGAAAATAAAGTAATCAAAATTTCTTCCTTTGTCCAAGAAACAATAATGGTTTAAAATACAAACTTTGTAATAGGAAAAAATGTGTCCCTACCTTTTAAGTCACTCACTAAAATATTAAAAATTAACTATGTTAATAGGAATATATTAAAAGGATATTTTAATAATAAACAGATAATTCCAGAAAAGGCAATAGAAATAAAAAGAAGACAAAAGGTTAAAAACAAAAAGAATACATTAATATGGTTTATTTAAATTCATCTATTACTATAACTATATTCAAAACAAATGAGTATCACGTGTAATCTGTAAATTGCCTTGGATAGGACGAACATCTTAACAATGTTGATTCTTCCAATCCATGAGCATGGGATATTTTTCTATTTGTTTGTGTCATCTTTGATTTCTTTGAGCAGTGTTTTGTAGTTTTTATTGTAATGGTTGTTCATGTACCTGGTTAAGAAGATGCCAAGGTATTTGATTTTTTTTCTGGCTATTGTGAATGGGATTGTGCTCTTTATTTGGGTTTCTGTTTGTGTATTGTTGCTGTATAGAAATGCGACTGTCTTTTGCACATTTATTTTATACCCTGAGACTTTGCCAAAGTCCTTTATCAGTGCAAGGAGGTTTTTGACAGATTCTCTTGGGTTTTCGAGGTATAAATCATGTTGTCTGCAAAGAGGGATAACTTGACTTCCTCTTTGGGTACCCCTGATCTCCTTCTCTTGTCTGATTGCTCTGGCTAGAACTCCCAAAACTATGTTGAAAAGGAGGGGTGAGAGTGGACATCCTTGTCTTTTTCCGCTTCTCAGGGGAAGTGGTTCCAATTTCTGTCTGTTTAGCAGAATGCTGGCTCTGGGTTTCTCGTAGATGGTCTTATTATTTTGAGGCATGTTGGCAATTCTTAAAAGATGTAAAAATTGACCTTCCATTTGATCCTACAATCCCCCTACTGGGAATATACCCAGAAGAACTCAAATAACTCTATAAAAAAAGATACCTGCACATGTATGTTTATGGCAGCATTGTTCACAGTAGCAAGAAAATGGCAAAAATTGTGCTACCCATCAAAACAGGACTGGATGAAAAAAATGTATACATACACAATGGAATATTATGCAGTCATTAAAGAAGACCAAAATCATGAACGTCACAGCAACCTGGATGGATTTAGAGTCTACAATACTGAGTGATCTTTCACAGAAACAAAGAACTGAGTATCACATATACTCACTCATAAATGGACCTTGAACAATTATCATAATACTATAAGAAAAGGATTGACAGTAGTGGGAAACTGCTGGGGGGCGGGGGGGGAAGCAGGATGGCAGTAGTGGAATCTGCCTGGGGAAAGGGGGGCATACCTCATTAACAAGGGTACTTGCATAATGAACATTTGTATACCTAACCCTGAATTGTACCCCACATCTTTAAAATAAAACAAGAAAATAAAAGAAAAAGAAAGTGATACAATGTAAAAAAAAAAAAGAAAGAAAAGAAAAGAAAATGAGCTAAATATTCCATGCAAGGTGAAGATTGTTGAACTGATCCAAACTACAAAATTCAACTTTATATTGTTTACAGGAGACCGCTAAGAGACTACCTTAACTATAAGGACAAAAAAAGAAATAATGAAACAAGAAAGCTATGTATCACTGAAACCCTAAGCAAAGAAAACTTATGGTAGCTACAGTATTTTCAGGTCATGTAGATATTAAAGGGAGAAGTATTACTAAAAGTAATGAGGAATATTTCTAATTGCTGGAAGTGTCATTCGACAAGAAAAACTATATTAAATTCTCAGTGTATGTTTGCTTAATACTATAGATTAAAATATGTAGATTAAACAGAAGTAAAAATAGATTAATCAATATTGACAGTGGTATTTTAAATATTTTCCATCAGTAATTAATAAAATGAATATATAAAAATTTAATGATGAAAAATTAGCAAAACTTGTTTAACATATTTCACCACATTTACCTATATATGCAAAATTTTACTTTATAATAAATAATATATTTTTGTATAGTAGAACTGGAACATTTACTCAAATAATGAGATAATGAGCTATAGGATAAATCCTAACAAATTTGGAAATAATAAAAATCATAGAAAGTGTTTTCTTACCACAGTAAAATTAATCTAAGTACCCATTACAAATTTTTAAACACAGAACCTCGAACTATCTGCACACTAAACAATATTCTTCTTAACTATGGGACAAGAAATTTAAAGATAAAAATTATAAAGTATTGTTAATTGAATCATAGTAAAAATACAAATAAAAACTCTCAGGATGAAGCCAAATCAGCAAGAAAATAGGAAATTTACACCTTTCAAAGCATATATTTGATGAAAAAAAACCTGGAAAACAATGGCTTAAATATATGTAAATTATACATATATAGATAAATTGAAATAAATAAAAGAACAAAATGTAGAAAGATGAGCAATTATAAAAATGACAACAGAATTAATTAATTAAATATGCAAAATTATAATCTCAATAAAGCCAAAAGTTAGTTATGTAACAATATTATAGAAGTTGAATCATTAATAGATCACAGAAAGATTAAAGAAGATAATAGCATAAATTATTAATATCAGATATGAGGAAAAGGAACATCACTACAGATCTTAAACATATATGTATACTGTAAATAGATATAAAATTTAGATATATTTTAAATTTTAGATATATTTAAGTAAATATATCTAAAGTTTTAGGTGAATAAAATAATTCCTAGAAAAAATGCAACTTGCCAAAACTGACAAAAAGTGCAATACAATATATAAGCAGTCATATGCCAATTGAACAAATTTAATGTAGAATTTAATATTATCACAGTAAAACTTCAGATTCTGGTGACTTCATTTGCAAATTACTCTAAAATTTAAAAAAAGGAATGATACCAATTCCACAAAGAGAAACTACTTCTCAGTTTATGTTTTGAAGTTGACAAAAGATAACAAATTCAGATCTTAAATTTAGAAAATATATAGTTAGGTCTCTTTTATAACCACAATAAAATATCTTAGACTCAATATTATGAAATACTATCTATAAATATGTCAAATAAAAACACAAGCACTGTGACACCCCAACAGTCAATCAGATCACCAAGTTGACTAATAAGTGCTAACTGAGGGATAGCATGTACAGCATGCATTAGCTGTACAAAGTAATGATTTACATCCCAGAGATAGAGCAGAATGAGGTGACATTTATGAACTTATGAATTGCTTATTTATAGAATTTCCCATTTAATATTCTCAGACCATGGATAACTGAAATAAAAATATTATTTAATGCAAATGACAATATACATTGAATATTTTAAAGTATCTACAAATAAATACATAGGTAAAATGTAAATTTGGCTTCTGTATATGATTATATTTTTATTTATCAGCAACAAAAATTAGAAAATAAAAAAATTAGATACCATTTAAAATTTTATCAAAAATATCAAATATCTTGGAATAAATACAATAACATAGCATCACTAAAAATAGGTTCAAGAGATACTTTTTAAAGAGTTAAATAACAAGCTATAGACTAACAGAATATATTTTTGCTGTATTTATATAACAAAAATTATTTAGAATGTATAATGAATTGCATATAATTAAGGAAGAGAAAGATGATTAAATTAAAAATGGTTTCAAAATTTGAACAGAAACTTTACGAGTTATTTCCAAATAACTCATAAAAATATAAAAATGTGTTCAGCATAATTAGTCATAACAGAACTTGAAATTATACAAAATCAGAATTCTAAAACCTACCAAAATATTTTAAGAGAAGCTTGAATAATTATCATAATACTATAAGAAAGGGATTGGCAGTAGTTGGAAATTGCCAGGGGAAGAGGGTGGATTGGCAGTAGTGGGAAACTGCCAGAGGAGGGTTGACACACTGCATCAACAGGGATACATGCATAATGAACATTTGTATACCTAACTATGAATTGTACCCCACATCTTCAAAATTAAAAATTTTTTAAAAATGAAAGAAAAAGTCTCAGTAAGCTTCACTCCTAATAGCTTCCATGTGGGTAAAAAAAAAAAAAAAAACACTCAAAATAGTGGGATTCTAAAATATACCGAAGTATTTTAAACTTTAAATATATATGCAAATTTGTATGTAAATGTGCATATATAATATGCAGATATTGTATATAAAATAAATAAATATGTAAATATATATTAACATAGAGAGAGAGTCACTCCTTAGCATTCATGAAGAATTAGCTCCAGGACTATTGTGGGTAACAAAATTTGTGAATGCTCAATTTCTTTATATAAAATGGTTTAGTATTTCATATAACCTATGTGTATCTTTGCATATACTTTAAACCATTTCTAGATTCTTATAGTGCTTAATGCAATGTAAATATTATGTAAACAATTTTTATATTGTATTGTTTATATTTTTTTGTATTTCTCATCTATAGGTAGTTAAATTCATGGATGCCAAATCTGCAGATATTGAAGGCTGTGTGTTCATGTTTGTGTGAATTATATGTATAATTAATATATATATATTCATACTATGCAAAATGCTTGAAACTAGTTATTAAAATTAAACTTTGGCATATTCTCTCACCCAATAATTTTACTTCTAGGTGCATATACCACTACCCAACTTAAATGCATAAAGACACCAAAAGCATGTACAAATGTGATCATAGCAGCACTATTTGTAATAGCTAAATACTGAAACAACCCAATGTACATCCGTCATATTCATAGTGAAATAGATAAAGTTATGAATAAATGTAGATATTCTAGATTCATTGGGAATATGGTGGCTGAGCCAGACTATGCGAGGCCCAATGTAAGTGAGTGAGTGCATGAAAAATTTTGTTTATGTGCTGGTGAATGAGTGGGTGTGTGAGTGGTTGACTGAGTGAGGGATAGGAACCTAGTGCCCAGGGCTGTCCTGGTGCAGTGGCTGGTGCTGCACCTTCTGTGCTTGGACTATAGTAATTCCTGGGATGCAGAAGTCGAGTGCCATTTTAAAAAAAAATTAACAAAACTCTTTCTGGGGAGAAAATCTTGGGAGAGACTGACTAAATGTGGGCTCGTGAGCTAGTGGCCAGGGCCCTGGTGCAACAGCTGATACTGCAGCTTCTCTGCTTGTTACCTGGCTCTTCCCAGGTTGTAGAAATCATTTTTTTAAACAGACAAAAGTTTTCCTGTGAAGAAGTGGTAAGGAGAGACCACCACCCCAGGCTCTGCTCATCATTGCAGCAGGAGAGACTGCTGGCTCCAGGCTTTGCCTCACCACTTCAGTACCTGGCTAGCCACTGGCAGCAGGACTGTGGAGGGAACACAGAGGCAGAGTCCCACAAAAAAGGACAAGAGAGGCACCATCATCCTGAAGGTAGGGCAGGAATGTACTCTGACTTGCTCACCATAGAGCAACAGACCCAATCTCTATTACTGATGGATCAACTTTCCAGGGTTGATCATGACCCAGAGGGAATATTCTTGAAGTAGAAACTTCAGAAGGACATGATGCATGCTGAGCCCCAGTCACCCAATGCTCCACCCTAATTCAGCCACAGGAAAAAGTGAGTGACCAGAAAAGGGTGAGGAAGAACTCCAAAGAGATCAGTAGTGAATCCAGGGCTGACTCAAAACCCTCTTCCCCAGCAATTCTCTGAATGTCAGGCCCACACAACTGGGCCATGACTGAGAGGGACAAACCCAGGCAGAGCCTGGACATCAGTCACAATAGAACTCTATTCTAGGATAGAACTGGCTGGGCATCCCCCCTCCCACAAGTACATACCTGGGAAAGAGACAAAGACCTTCCCTCACCTCCCCACTGGAAGAGATCTCCCGACCATATGAGTAGGAAGGCAAGACTGCAACCTCACACAACTCCTCTAAACCTCCTCCTTCCGTGCTCTGAACACTGGGGAGAGAATGAAAGAAATGGAAGCTCTGCAGGAAAGACCAGGCTAGATGAACAAATACAGAGCCTGCCACAAGAGGGCAGGTCTTCTTTTTTTAATTATTTTTTAAAATTTATTGCCTGTTTGTTAGTTCATCTATTTTTTTAAAATATTGTTCCTGTGTTCATAAATGTGTATGTGAGGGTTTGATCTTTATCCTCCCCAATTTTTTTTCTTTTTCTGCTTTTTTCTTTTTTTTTTAAATTTATGTATGTACGTGAATGAGTATGTGTTTATCTTTCAATTTTGTTATTGTTATTGGTTTTTTTTGTTCTTCTGTTTATTTTATTTTATTTTAGTTTAGTTTAAGGTGTGTACCAATATATGTGTGAGGCTCCAATCTGAATTCCTTTTCTTTTCCTTTTTTTCCCCAGTCTTTCTGTTTTTCTTCTCCATTCACTTTTTTTACTTTGTGCTAGGTGTGTGTGTGTGTGTGTGTGTGTGTGTGTGTGTATGTTTAATTTTATTGGTTTTTGTTGTTGTTGCTTATTTTGTTTCACTTTGTTGTTATTCTAATTTGCTTTGGGGTGTATGTATATATCTCTCTGTGTGAGTTCAATTGATTTTTGCATTCGTTTCTGCTTTCATTGTTCTGTGATTTTTTTCTTTCCTTCTTTTTTTAAAATTCTAGTCCATTTTATTTTATTATTTTCTGTGCTCCACATTGCTGTCATTGTATCTTGGACACAGGGAGTATACACATATCCATTGTATCATCATATAGAGTAGTGGTAGGGAGTGGGTCCCAGGAACTACATACCAAAATCACTGTACATTGTAATTTTCAAGCAGTTTCTGAATCCTTGCACCCCAACAACTACTTCATTTAAGTTTCAAAACTACAAGAGACAGCAAAGCTACACATCCACAGCCCTATTTCAAAATAGAACAAATCCTGAGTCCAAATCAGGAAAGAATAGAGAGCTGAGCAAACATCAGAAGGGAAAGTCTCTCCCACTGACACCAAATAACAAAACCAAAGAGAAAAACAAGAGATCTGTCACAAATGAGGAAAAACCAAAGGAAGACCACAGGTAACTGCTAGTGTAACAAAGAGAAAGCTCCAGAAAAATCAAACCTTGGGGCCCAAACAATGGAAGTCACCAACAATTGGCCCCAGAATACAACAAAGATTAGGGAATGAATGGAAAGAGTGAATAAAACTCAAGAAAGACAAGATGAAACACTGAAAGAAATTGCAACAGAGATTTTGACAATAAAAATTTTTATCTAGGAAATAAGAAGATAACTATCATGGAAAGCAGAATTAATCTAGCAGAAGAAAGAATCTCAGAATGTGAAGACCATGGAATTAACCTGATCTATAAAAAAAAGAAAAAAAGAAAGAAGACTCAGAAAGAAGAACAAAGCCTACAATAGATATGCAAGTATCTCAAGAAACTGAAGCAATACCTGACTGGTATTCCAGAAGAAAAAGGGAAATGGAAAACAACTTGGAGCAAGTATTATAGGAGATAATCCAATAAAACTTTTCCTGTCTCACCAGAGATGTGACCAGCCAAACACAAGAGATACAGAGAACCCCCACAAAATATCAAGTGAGAAGACTGACCCCTAGACACACAGTAATTTGCCTACACAAAGTAGACACAAAAGTATAAATCCTAAAGGCAGCAAGAGAGAAAGTTCAGACTACCTACTGGGGAGAATCCATAAGAATAGCAGCAGACTTTTCTGCAGAAACACTGCAATCAAGAAAAGACTGGAGTCTCATATTCCCAGTCTTCAAAAATGAACAATTTCAACCAAGAGTTTCCTACCCAGCCAAGCTCAATTTCATTGTGCTGGAGAATTAAAATTCTTTCCAGACATCCAATCCCTAAGAGATTATGCAGCTTCCAGACCAGCTCTACAGGAGGCACTTAAACGTTATTAAGCACTAAAGAAAGAAAAAAAGGAATGACCACATGCTTCCTAAGATAGCAGCAGAGCACAGAATTAACAGAGAATACAGCACAACAAGAAACTTGAAAACACACATACATCAACCCCAAAACCAAAAGAAAACAAGCAAACAAAGAAAAAACTTTATAAGAACCTCATGACAGGGATAAATAGTCACATTTCAATACTCAGCCTGAATGTGAATGGACTAAATGCACCACTGAAAAGACACAGAAAGGCAAACTGGATAATAAACCATGACCCAATTATTTACTGCATCCAGAATACTCATCTCACCACAAGGGATGCAGACAGACTCAAAGTTAAAGGATAGAAAATGAGTTTCCAGACAAATTGGTAACAAAAGAAGGCAGGAGTCATGATCTTAATATCAGACAAAACAACCTTTCAGCTATCAAAAATTTAAGATACAAAAGGACACTATATAACGATAAAACATTCAATCCATCAACAAGAAATATCCATTCTAAACATATATGCACCCAAACAGGAGCACAAGCATTTATAAAGCAACTGCTAAGTAAACTAAAAAAAAAAAAGATATTGACTCTAACACTGGGGACATGAATACCCCACTAACAGCCCCAGATAGATCATCAAGGTGAAAAAAAAAAAAACAAACAAATAGATCCAGAACCTGAACTTGACTCTCAACCAAATGGAATTAGTACATACCTACAGATTATTCCACTCAACAACTACAGAAAAAACATTCTTTTTTTTTTTTTTTTGAGTTGGAGTCTCACTTGGTCACCCAGACTGGAGTGCAGTGGCCACTCCTGGCCATGGCATCCTCGACCTGTTGGGCTTCGGCGATCCTTCCACCTCAGCCTTCCAAGCAGCCAGAACTACAGGCGTGCACTACCACGCCTGGCTGATTTTTTGATTTATTGTAGAGATGAGGTCTCGCTGCCCAGGTGGGTCTCGAACCCGTGGGCTCAGGCATTCCGCTCACCTCAGCCTCCCAAAGGCACGGGATTACAGGCTGAGCCACCGAGCCCGGCCAGAAAAAACATTCTACTCATCACCACATGGAATGTACTCCAAGATATACTCAATCACATTCTTGACCATAAATCAAGCATAAACAAATTCTGTAAGGCTGAAATATTGCCATGCACTTTCTCAGACCACAGTGGAATAAAAATAAATATCAACAAAATTTCCCCAAAGTTCACAGAGATATGAACACTAAACAGCATGATGCTGAACAACTACTGGGTCAACACTGAAATCAAAGCAAAAATTAAATGATTCCTGGAAATATATGAAAATGAAGAAACATCTTACCAAAATCTCTGGGATGCCATGAAAACAGTTCCAAGAGAGAATTTATATCCCTACGAGCACACATCAAGAAAATGGATAGATCAAAAGATGAGAGTCTAACAAATCACCTAAAGGAGCTGGAAAGAGAAAACCACCAAAACTCCAGCTTTAGCAGAAGAATCCAAATCACCAAAATCAGAAACCAAGTATGGGACATAGACGACAAAAATACCATTGAAAAACATCAATAAACAAAAAACAGGTTATTTGGAAGAATTAGCAATATTGATGGACACACAAACACACATGTCTTTGTGTGTTTTGAGGGGATCTTATTGGTGGTGATATTTATTTTTATACGACTGTGACATGAGAAGATGCATAGTTTTATTTAAATCTTTTGAATATGTTCACACTTGATTTATGTCTGAGATTGTGATCATTCTTGGCGTATGTTCCATGTGCTGAAGAGTAGAATGTATACTCAGTAGTGGTTGATTGGAGTGTTTTGTAGATGGCTATTATAATCATTTGATTGAGTGTTGAGTTAAGGTTCTGGATCTCTTTGTTTATTTTTTGCCTTGATGATCTGTCTAGTGCTGTTAACAGGGCATTTAGGTTTCCAAATATGATTGTGTGAGTGTCTATGTCCTTCTTAGTTTACCTAGCATTTGTTTTATAAAACCTGATGCTCCTGTGCTGGGTTCATATGTGATTTAGGTGGATATTTCTTGCTGGTGGATTGAGTCTTTTATCATTATGTAGTGTCCTTTCGTTTCCTTTTTTGTTTGTTTTTTGAGTCAGAGTCTCACTCTGTCACTCAGACTGGAGTGCAGCAGCACACTCATGGCCACCACAGCCTCAACCTATTGGGCTCAGGTGATCCTTCTGTCTCAGCCTTTCAAGTAATTGGAACTATAGGCATATGCCACCATGTCCAGTTAATTTTTTGATTTACTGTAGAGATGAAGTCTTGCCAAGTTGCCCAGTCTGGTCTTGAACCTGTGGGCTCTGGCAATCCTCTCACCTAGGCCTCCCAAAGTGCTGGGATTATAGACATGAACCACCGTGCCTGGTCCTTTTTGTGTCCTTTTTAACTTTTGGTGGTTTGAAGTCTGCTTTGTCTGATGCCAGAATAGATACACCTGCTCTTTTCTGCATTCCGTTTGCCTGAAAGGTCATTTTCCAGTCCTTAGCGTTGAACCTGTGTTTGCCCTTTACAATGAGATGAGTTTCCGAGAGGAAGCAGAATGCAGATCATGACTGCCTACACAGTTTGTCACTTTATGTCCCTTCAGTGGTGCATTCAGTTCATCTTGGATCCCTCCTTTAATCAATATTTGTTTCATATGTTTATGCACACCACAAACCTTCTGAGACAGCCACTGTAGAGACTGAAGTCATTGTACTCACACACCCACCAGCAGTGCACTGAATATAGATCACAAGACTCTCCTCTCCATTAGTTTTTGCCTTAGGATGCTGAATGTCTTCATGTAACAACATCCCCATTCAACTCTTATGCGCTAGTGTAATCAGACAGCTTCACCAATGCATAGATACTGGGGCTGATAGTGATGACCTGGTGCACTCTCATGTGATGCAGATAGAGAGACCCTTCATCACCCTGAACTTCTGCCTGCCCTCACAGCACTTTTCCAGGGGCTGGAATGTGTGCCCTGCACCAGAGAGAGAAAATTTAATTAAGTCATCTGTGTAATATTTCTAAGCATAGCTCTGTAATAGATATTAATGCAATATAGAGCATATTATACCTCTTGAAAGATTTTTAATAAATTTTATTGCTAGGCCACACCTGCATGCATAAAAAATAATTTAAATTCTGTTCTTATAGCTCCTCTATATCTCACACTATAAAGGTTTATTTTTTATTTTTTTTATCTTAAAAGGAGTTTTCCCAGATTTCTACTACAAAGTGAAATAAGTAAATCAAGGTTCTTTCTCAAAGACAGTTAAGGAAATTCTGAACATAAATTTTATACTGAATTTTTAAGAATAATATGTATATGGAAGTAAATAATTAGCTGAAACTTCAGCTCAAAACCAATGCATCAGGATTAGCAAGCATAAAACAGTTATCAAAAGAATTAAGGGAAAGTTTCAGAGAATTAGATAATACTTGGGTAGGTGCATTTTTACCTCACATTCAAATAATTTGCTGCTTTTTAACAACTATGCAGTATGGTTGAATGTCACTTTAAGTTTAACTGTAACTCAGAGACCTAAAATCACTTTATATTCATTTATTAAATTGCTAATCCACGTTGATAGTAGATATGGTGATAAAAAATGCAATGGAGGAAGAAGAGAACCCATGGAAAACAAAAGTAGAATCCTAAAATGTCTTTCATTTTTTTCCCTTATAAGATTGGTGAAAAAATTACTTAAACAAAAGGTAAAATACATAAATATTTGCATAAATATATAAGTATTTATATGTGATATATATATGATATCTATATTTGAAAATACATATACTTATTTTGCCTTTTGTTTAAGTAACAATATATGTTGTTATATATTGTTATAAATATATATCAACAACAACAACAACAACATATATATATATACATATATATATATATTTGGGGGGGTTCCTTAAAAAAACAGAACTTATTTTGGAGGGCAGGCCCTTGTGGTACATTCAGAATTGTTCCCCTGGGTCAAAGGATCAACGAAAATTTTTATATGGAAATTTATAAAATATTGCATCATGATTTGTGGAAGAAACATTGCCAAGTTGTGACGGACATGTGATTAGTACTTCCATTATGATAATGTATCTGCCCACACCATGCTGAGTGTTCAGCAGTTTTTGACTAAATGGCATGACTCCCATGCCCCACCTTCCCTACCCACTGGATCTTATCCTGAGCAACATTTTTTTTGCTTCCCCAGGTGAAAAAGTCCTCAAAGAAAATGGTTTGCTGATGTGGAAAAGGTGAAACAAAAAACAGCAGAAGCACTAAAAGGCATCAAAATTGATGAGTGCAAAAACCGTAGTGAGCAGTAGAAAAATGTCTATATAAGTGTATTGCATCAGAGTACTTTGAAAATGACTGAAGTTTAAACATGTAGGAATAGATAAACAATTTTTAATAAATACATTACAGGATTTTTTTTTTTTGGTATCCCCTCCTGTATATACCAGGGATGCCAAAAAATTTGTACATATTTTAAGTGATGTTATCTATGTATTACTTTTAGTTAGATATAATCAGAAGTGTTTGGATACTCAAGGTAACCACTTTTAGCTAGGCATAATCAGAAATCTTTGGATGCTCATGGTAACCACTTTGAGCACCTCTTGAAATTGCAGAAGTCAAACATCACTTGTATTCATTTTTGTTATTGTTATATATGGAGTATTACTATTTTAATATAATTTTTTTCTTTCTTAAAGTATGTATAAATTTTTTGGCACCCTCTGTGTATGTATATAAGAGAGATAATTAGAGAATTTTTGCATTAATATTTGATATGTAATTTATGGAACTTTCTATAGAATTTAGACAAAGATAGAAAATGAAAATTACAGAATGAATTACAAACTAGCCAGAAGTTTGATGACTATTCTTATGAGGATAAAGCATTAGAGGCATTTTATAAAGATTTTGTCTAAATTCCTCTCTGTTTGTATACAAGAGGAAAGAAAATGACTGAGTTTTCCTTTGTCTGGAGGTAGAGTAGCTAGGATGGGAGACACTGACAGTGGAAATAAAGGTGGCCATAAGTCATGTAGGGACAGAGGTCCAAAGAGATAAAGACAGAAGTCTCTCAATAAGAATCGGTATTTAGGGAGCACCAGTTATTAGGATGAGACTGGGGATAAAAAGGTAAATTGCAGTAAGCAAGCCTAATCTGGGAGGTCAGGGTGGGTTTCACTCAAAGGAGATTCTTTTTTTTTTTTTTTTTTTTGAGTTGGAGTCTCACTCTGTCGCCCAGACTGGAGTGCAGTGGCCGCTCCCGGCCACCGCAACCTTGACCTGCTGGGCTCTGGCGATCCTTCTGCCTCAGCCTTCCAGGTAGCCAGAATTACAGGCATGCGCTACCATGACCAGCTGATTTTTTGATTTATTGTAGAGATGAGGTCTCGCTGCCCAGGCGGGTCTCGAACCCGTGGGCTCAGGCAATCCACTCACCTCAGCCTCCCAAAGGCGCAGGATTACAGGTTGAGCCACCGAGCCCGGCTAAAGGAGACTCTTTAAATCCTGAGAAGCAAGAAGCAAACACTTATCCAGAAGATACCGGGGTGTGAAAGTAGAGTCATGTTCCAGAAGAAAGGGAAAGAATATATGAAGACCCAGTGATAAGAGAAAGTCAGCAAAACTGAGGATATGAAATAAATTCAAATATCTAGAATAGAACTGAAAAAAAAGAGAAAGAGAGGCTGATTCAAGTCATGCTAAGGAAGTAAAACTGAGAGAAAATTCTACAATGCATTGTTAAGGAGTTTGAATCTGATCCTAAGGACAATGGGCCCCAATAAAAAATTTTTAAAGGAGGAGTAATATACTCAGATTTATATGTCAAAAAAGAAATTCTGGCTGTGGTATTCAAAAGGAATTAGAAAGGGTAGAATGCTAGACACCTTTTAAGGGTTTGGGGAAGAGATAAAGATGGTTTGAATTGGATTGAAGAAAGATAGACAAATATGATGGATATTTTAGAAGTAGAATTGATGATCTATTATTTAAATGGATATAGAGGGAGAGGGATAAGTCAAGACTACCAGGTATCTAACTAGTGTAACTAGAGCAAACTGACTATCATATTTAGGTAGAGGGATGAATTTCAGAGCACACAACTAAGGCACAGAGATTATTAGAGAATTCTTCATTGAGTTAAGACAAGATTGGGTTTTTCTCAACGAGTTTGCCACCGGAGCACAGGTGTCGTGAAAGCCACCCCTAAAGGGCAAAATGGGAAAGGAAAAGACACACATCACCATCTTCATCATTGGACACATTGATTCGGGCAAATCCACCACCACTGGCCACCTGATCTACAAATGTGGCAGCATTGACAAAAGAACCATTGAGAAATTCGAGAAGGAGGCTGCTGAGATGGGAAAGGGCTCCTTCAAGTATGCCTGGGTCTTGGATAAGCTGAAAGCTAAGCATGAACGTGGCATCCTACCATCGATATCTCCCTGTGGAAATTTGAAACCAGCAAGTACTACGTCACTATCATCGATGCTCTAGGACACAGAGACTTCATCAAAAACATGATTACAGGCATATCTCAGGCTGACTGTGCTGTCCTCATTGTTACCGCTGGTGTTGGTGAATTTGAAGCTGGTATTTCCAAGAATGGGCAGACCCATGAGCATGCCCTCCTGGCTTACACACTGGTGGCGTTAATAAAATGGATTCCACTGAGCCACCCTACAGCCAGAAGAGATACAAAGAAATTGTTAAGGAAGTCAGCACTTACATTCAGAAAATTGGCTACAATCCTGACATAGTAGTATTTGTGCCTATTTCTGGTTGGAATGGTGACAACATGCCGGAGCCAAGTGCTAACATGCCTTGGTTCAAGGAATGGAAAGTCACCCATAAAGATGGTAATGCCAGTGGAACCACACTGCTTGAAGTACTGGACTACATTCTGCCACCAACTCATCCAACTGATAAGCCCCTGTCTGCCTCTCCAGGATGTCTACAAGATTGGCGGTATTGGGACTGTCCCTGTGGGCTGAGTGGAGACTGGTGTCCTCAAACCTGGCATGGTAGTCACCTTTGCTCCAGTCAGTACTACAACTAAAGTTAAGTCTGCTGAAATGCACAATGAAGCTTTGATGAAGCCCTTCCTGGGGACAACGTGGGCTTCAATGTCAAGAATGTTTCTGTCAAAGATGTTCACCGTAGCACGTTGCTGGTGACAGCAAAAATGATCCACCAATGGAAGCAGCTGGCTTCACTGCTCAGGTGATTATCCTGAACCATTCAAGCCAAATCAGTGCTGGATATGCCCCTGTACTGAATTGTGGCACGGCTCACATTGCATGCAAGTTTGCTGAACTGAAGGAAAAGATTGATCACCGTTCTGGTAAGAAGCTGGAAGATGGCCTTAAATTCTTGAAGTCTGGTGATGCTGCCATCGTTGATATAGTTCTTGGCAACCCCATGTGTGTGGACAGCTTCTCTGACTATCCTCCTCTGAGTTGTTTTGCTGTCTGTGATATGAGGCAGACAGTTCCTGTGGGTGTCATCAAAGCAGTGGACAAGAAGGCACCGGAGCTGGTAAGGTCACCAAGTCTGCCCAGAAAGCTCAGAAGGCTAAATGAATATTATCCCCAATACCTGCCACCCCAGTCTCAATCAGTGGTAGAAGAACGGTCTCAGAACTGTTTGCTTCAGTTGGTCATTTAAGTTTAATACTAAAAGACTGGTTAATGATAACAATGCATCGGAAAACTTTCAGAAGGAAAGGAGAATGTTTTGTGGATTATTTTGGTTTTGTTTTGTTTTTTGCATGTGGCAGTTTTAAGTTATTAGTTTTTAAAATCAGTACTTTTTAATGGAAATAACTTGACCAAAAATCTGTTACAGAATTTTGAGACCCATTAAAACAAAGTTTAATGAGAAACAAAACGACAAGAATGAACAATTTAGTGCTTCCTTTTGATACCCTGTCTTTTTTACTGAGTTGTAAAAACTGAATGTAATAATATGAAAGGGCTTATAGCCTCTATACCACTCCCAGATGCAAGGAATATTACTAGTATAATTGGCATGGTGAGGAGGAGAAGGGTATCTGTTTCATTTGGATTAGGCACTATCTGATGAGTAGAATATAAAGACTGAGACTTCTACCCAAAAGGACAGAGTTGCAAATTGTCTCATAATTTGACTCCATTTCCAGACAAGAACATGTCATGAACTTGAGATAGCTGTAGCTGGAAGATTTGTGTGTGGGGGTAAGGAGTGGGGGGAGGATATGTTCACATCAGCCGTAATAGGTATTGAGTTATAAGCAGCAAAATCAATTTCAGACACCAGTGCCTAGTGCGATAGGGCATGCTCAGGAATAACTTACACATCATGTGTGGCTGATTCTACAGGCTGAACATCTTATGTTTCTACAAGAGATTAGAAGTTGGAAAAAATTGGACAAACAAGGTCATACAAGTCAATTTATAGTCCCAGCAAAAGAAGAAGACTGAATAAAATAAGCAGAGCATAAAATATTCTGGAAACTTGGTAATGATTACTAATGTGCCAGGGAAAGCTAATGGTTATGGAATTGATGATAGATGCCCTTTAGGGAAATTATAATGCCAAATTTAAATTTAAAGAGAGTAAACCATCCTAGCAGCTACAGCAATAAATATAGGGTATAAAATATAGATTTTTTCTTGCAAAAGTATTGGGAATTGATTTTACAAAGCTACATAAGAATATTTTCACTATTTCAAGAAAGGAGTATTGTGTTAATAGGGAAGGCAATTTGATGTCTCGGGATGGTAAATGTGAAAACAAACTACACAAATAAAAGGCATAAGTTGTGGGGAAGTGTCAATTTTCCAGCATACTTCTACCATCTATTTCTATGTTCACAAATTTTTGTAGCATTTAAACACAAATTCAACGAATGTTTAAAGCTTACTCTATGTTGGCTGGGCAAGTGAAGTAAAGAAGAAAGAGTGTCTGTCCTAAAAGAGCTCAGAATTCTATTGGGAACAATTATAGCAAAATGAGAGGACTAACAGAATAAAAGGAACAGAGTACTACTACATATACAGGAGAGGTGACTAACTGCCTGGGGGGCTTGAGAAAGACTTTGGTCAGATGCCAAAGAGCAGACTACTGAAGAATGATGAGTAACTCATCAGTGAAGAAGAAAGGACATCCTGGGTCCCTGAAAGGGCATTGAGTGTTAGAGAACAATAGGCTTAGAAACAAATGAGGAATTTAGTGTTTAGGGAAACAGGGAGCTCGGGGACATATTATAAATATCCTTTTATGCCTTGTTAAGGAGCCTCCACTTCACACTAAAATAAATGGGGAATAATAAATGGGACATGATAATTAAATGCCCAATGTTTTTGGTAAGAGACTGAGGTGACGAGGAGGATGTGTGATCAGAGGATAGAGGACGCAGTAGTATAAGTGGGTTAGAAATTGTCAGAAAAGTACAAATAAGAGAAGGTAAGCCTCTAAACTCAGGTAAAAGCTGTCATAGACAGGAGAACTCAGGCCGAAGACTATTACTAATACAAAATTAACAAGAGAGGCAATCTTAGTCCACATTCCCTCATAATCCATGATAATGGATTTAGTAGCCTGGGTAAGAAGACCAGAGTTCCACCCAAAACTTGCATTATATTTGATTACGTAGGCTAGACCTTTCATGTCTGATATTTTGTTTAGGAATTCTACATAGCTATTTGTCATTTTACTGACTGGCATCTCCAAGTTTTTGGTTGTGATGGTTTTAAAGAGGGAAATCATAAAAGTTGTGCTTGAAAAATGGAGGGAATTATTTCATAAAATAGTTGCATAATTCAGAACAACTAGAAAAAAGAGGCTTACAGACGTAGAGCAGCAGGAGTTTATAAATGAAAATTCATTGTAGACAAGCTAAGTTTCTTCCTTTGATAAATTCTCAAAATTAATGGATAGAAGGGAAAATGTGATATATTTAGGCATTAGCAAAACATCTGATACTATGTCTGATGATATTTTACTTGCAAATTTGTTTTAAATGAGCTTAGATGACAAGAAAATCAGTCAGATTAGAATTGAGGAAAGGCTTATAAACAAAAAGTAACAAATGCTAGGTCTGGTCTTATTTAACATTTTTATTAAAAACCTGGAATGGAAGAGTAAATGGCATATTAATAGAAATGTCAAATGACACTAAATTTATAAGATTACAAAGTGTACAGACTGCAAACTGTGAGGAGAGGGAAGTTTGACCCAAATATAATAAGAGTTAAAATATAAGCTGAAAGCAAAATTAGACACAAGTTTTAGTTCAAAAATAAGTCACAAAAATAAACTGGGTAAAATTACAAGCAAAGTAGATGGAACATTAGAAGACAGGAATTTTAGTTCCAGCTCAGATATTGCCAAGGTGAATAACCTCATGCAAGTGACTTACTTCCTCTGGTACACCTGTTTTCCTAAGTAATGTGAAGAGATTGTGAAAGTTAGCATCTCTAGTTCCTTCTGTCCCTGAAATTCCTTGTTCAGCTTTCTACATTTTTTCTCTTTTTATGTAAGTCACTAGGGCTATTCATCTTACATTGAAGACACTACTTTATAAAAATCTTCTAAGGCTTCTCTGTCTAGCTAGGTTATTAAGAAGATGATATTATTTTGAAGATGATACAGCTTATCTCTGTAGAGTCATACATGGTCTGACTTGATAAAACAAATTTGTATCATCACCCTAAGTAGAAAGTGACTCACTGAAAGGCCCCCAACAGTTTATCACCCAATGATCTCATCATGATAAACACCATTAGATAAAATCTGAAATGAGCACAGCTTCCTATTTCAGAGGAGTAAAGTGGACGTCATCTTATCGTGGCAGGGGAAGGTACAAGTTAGAGGCTGTTTATAATATTACAATCTTTAAAATTCAAGGAGCTATTTATTATGTAATAATGTAATTAATGATACATTTTCTCTGAATATGTTTTGTTTTATTTACTTGTCAAAGGCTGTTCAAAGATATTGACTCATTGAAATGTATGCCAACTCTGAGAAGGCAAAGTGTTTAATGATTTGACCTGCGTTAGAGTTAGTGTAAAAGTGTGGAATAGAATTTTGCTTCTCTAGTGATATTACTATTTTATTGCACATTACTGTTTTATGTTGCACATGGATTTAGAATATTTTATATGACTTAATAAAGTCATGTTTCTGGAAACTTGATAACATGAATTAGTACAAGCCCCAAGATGATAGACAGCTTGCAGATCAGTTACATGTAGCATATTGAAGTAGCAGTATTAAGATATATTACTTCTGATGGTATATGAATATCAGTGATGGATTCCAGTGCAAGTACCATAGAGATAAGAAGATTTCTTCATCAGATACAGATATGTTTGGGACATTTTATTAAAACAGATTCCTGATGAGTTGTCACTAACTGCACTTAAGCAGGGTTTACAAAACCTAATATATGGTTCTGCTCTTGTCCCATTATTACTCTTTTCTTACACTTATGAACTCTATATCTCAGTCTGAGTAAATTGTCTGTTCTTAAAATGCTATAGACATGGAAACTTCTATATAAGACATAGCATCAGAGTTATTATCAGTCAAGACCCTCAATCTATCTCCAGATCTAAGGACAGTGCCAGGAACACAGAAGTCACTCAGTAAATATTTGCTGAATGAATAATTGTTTCTATGATACCTCTTAACTAAAGTCTCTATTTAATGCTCTTATGGAAATTTTCTAAGACTTTAATTACAATTCATATCAAATATTTATACACACTCTGTAAATATGTCTTTAAGTCCATTAAAATTTTAAGGTTTTCAATATTACTGATTTTTATATTTAAAATTTTTGTTTGAAAGATGTGGAGTACAATTCAGAGTCAGGTGTACAAATGTTCATTATGTAGTCACCCTTTTTTTTTTCAGTTGGTGTCTCACTCTGTCACCCAGACTGGAGTGCAGTGGCTGCTCCTGTTCACTACAGCCTCGACCTGCTGGGCTCTGGC